>NW_028156207.1:0-37500 GCF_964263955.1 Coregonus lavaretus | reverse complement strand
CTCCACATGGGCAACACTCTGACCAGCCTCCACATGGGCAACACTATGCTCTGACCAGCCTCCACATGGGCAACACTCTGACCAGCCTCCACATGGGCAACACTATGCTCTGACCAGCCTCCACATGGGCAACACTCTGCTCTGACCAGCCTCCACATGGGCAACACTCTGACCAGCCTCCACATGGGCAACACTCTGACCAGCCTCCACATGGGCAACACTATGCTCTGACCAGCCTCCACATGGGCAACACTCTGACCAGCCTCCACATGGGCAACACTCTGACCAGCCTCCACATGGGCAACACTCTGACCAGCCTCCACATGGGCAACACTATGCTCTGACCAGCCTCCACATGGGCAACACTCTGACCAGCCTCCACATGGGCAACACTATGCTCTGACCAGCCTCCACATGGGCAACACTCTGACCAGCCTCCACATGGGCAACACTCTGACCAGCCTCCACATGGGCAACACTCTGACCAGCCTCCACATGGGCAACGCTCTGACCAGCCTCCACATGGGCAACACTCTGCTCTGACCAGCCTCCACATGGGCAACACTATGCTCTGACCAGCCTCCACATGGGCAACACTATGCTCTGACCAGCCTCCACATGGGCAACACTCTGACCAGCCTCCACATGGGCAACACTATGCTCTGACCAGCCTCCACATGGGCAACACTATGCTCTGACCAGCCTCCACATGGGCAACACTATGCTCTGACCAGCCTCCACATGGGCAACGCTCTGACCAGCCTCCACATGGGCAACACTCTGACCAGCCTCCACATGGGCAACACTATGCTCTGACCAGCCTCCACATGGGCAACGCTCTGACCAGCCTCCACATGGGCAACACTCTGACCAGCCTCCACATGGGCAACACTCTGACCAGCCTCCACATGGACAACACTATGCTCTGACCAGCCTCCACATGGGCAACACTATGCTCTGACCAGCCTCCACATGGGCAACACTCTGCTCTGACCAGCCTCCACATGGGCAACGCTCTGACCAGCCTCCACATGGGCAACACTATGCTCTGACCAGCCTCCACATGGGCAACACTATGCTCTGACCAGCCTCCACATGGGCAACGCTCTGACCAGCCTCCACATGGGCAACACTATGCTCTGACCAGCCTCCACATGGGCAACACTATGCTCTGACCAGCCTCCACATGGGCAACACTCTGACCAGCCTCCACATGGGCAACACTCTGACCAGCCTCCACATGGGCAACACTATGCTCTGACCAGCCTCCACATGGGCAACACTCTGACCAGCCTCCACATGGGCAACACTATGCTCTGACCAGCCTCCACATGGGCAACACTCTGCTCTGACCAGCCTCCACATGGGCAACACTCTGACCAGCCTCCACATGGGCAACACTCTGACCAGCCTCCACATGGGCAACACTATGCTCTGACCAGCCTCCACATGGGCAACACTCTGACCAGCCTCCACATGGGCAACACTCTGACCAGCCTCCACATGGGCAACACTCTGACCAGCCTCCACATGGGCAACACTATGCTCTGACCAGCCTCCACATGGGCAACACTCTGACCAGCCTCCACATGGGCAACACTATGCTCTGACCAGCCTCCACATGGGCAACACTATGCTCTGACCAGCCTCCACATGGGCAACACTCTGACCAGCCTCCACATGGGCAACACTCTGACCAGCCTCCACATGGGCAACACTCTGACCAGCCTCCACATGGGCAACACTCTGACCAGCCTCCACATGGGCAACACTCTGACCAGCCTCCACATGGGCAACGCTCTGACCAGCCTCCACATGGGCAACACTCTGCTCTGACCAGCCTCCACATGGGCAACACTATGCTCTGACCAGCCTCCACATGGGCAACACTATGCTCTGACCAGCCTCCACATGGGCAACACTCTGACCAGCCTCCACATGGGCAACACTCTGACCAGCCTCCACATGGGCAACACTATGCTCTGACCAGCCTCCACATGGGCAACACTCTGACCAGCCTCCACATGGGCAACACTCTGACCAGCCTCCACATGGGCAACACTCTGACCAGCCTCCACATGGGCAACGCTCTGACCAGCCTCCACATGGGCAACACTCTGACCAGCCTCCACATGGGCAACACTCTGCTCTGACCAGCCTCCACATGGGCAACACTATGCTCTGACTAAAAAGTTGGCGCTCTCCCCTCAATCTTAGCTAGCTAGCAAAAGTTTTACTGCATCTAAAGTCAATCTGGAGACATCACGATGATGACTAAAGGTTAGTCCTAATGACAGAGTTTCTATTTTATTTTCAAATCAGGAAATCACAGGGGACATAGAGTAGTTGTCTTTGTGATTAACCACAGTGATGAGTCAAGGCCTGGCTGAGTTTTTAAAGAGTTCAGTGGAACCAACATTGTCAACAGCAAGACATCTGTATGGTGAGTGAACATGTAGCCTGTGGTGTTAAATAACAGGCAAGGAGAGCCAGTAGGCCTAAACGCCCATAAAGGTTCATGAAATTCTATCTGCAACTTTCAAAGAGTAATAATAAAATGTCCAAGCATTGTTAATTGTTACCAGAGGGGGTGGGGTGTTGGAGGGTGTACAGGGGTTTAATGTCCAAGCATTGTTAATTGTTACCAGAGGGGGTGGGGTGTTGGAGGGTGTACAGGGGGTTTGGGTTATGAGGGGGTCAAACCTTCACGCCACTGTGGAACATCTTCAAGGGAAGGTTAAAACCTCTAAAAGTCTAAGCTGTGGAAGGGGGGGGGGGGGGGGGGGTCTGTCCTGTATCTAGGAGAAATAAGAAAGATCAGGAAATAAAGTATTTATATATTTTTGGACACATATTTATCCCCTTATTTTTGTTGGCACAAAACTACCTACTTCCAGTCATCTGTATGGGTTACCTTCAGACTGGGGGGATTTTCGATTTGACCGATGCACGGGTGAATATCAATATACTCTTAATATAAAAATAAAAAAAAGAGAAGTGGGGCAGCGTCCTAAGGTACTGCATCGCAGTGCTTGAGGCGTCACTACAGACCCGGGTTCGATCCCAGGCTGTGTCACTACCGCCCATGACCGGGAGTCCCATAGGGCGGCGCACAATTGGCCCAGCGTCATCCGGGATAGGGGAGGGTTTGGCCGGGGGGGCTTTACTTGGCTCATCGTACTCTAGCGACTCCTTGTGGCGGGCCGGGTGCCTGCAGGCTGACTTCGGTCGTCAGTTGCACGGTGTTTCCTCCGACACATTGGTGTGGCTGGCTTCCGGGTTAAGCGGGCGGGTGTTAAGAAGCGTGGTTTGGCGGGTCATGTTTCGGTGGACGCATGACTCGACCTTTGCCTCTCCCGAGCCTGTTGGGGAGTTGCAGCGATGAGACAAGATCAAAATTGGATTGCAATTAGGCAGAAAAAGGGGGTAAAAAATAAATAAATAAAATAAACAAGAGGCCTCCCGAGTGGCGCAGCGGTCTAAGGCACTGCTTCGCAGTTCTTGAGGTGTCACTACAGACCCGGTGTCATGCCCTGGCTCTGGGGACTCTATATGTTGAGCCAGGGTGTGTAATTCTATGTATTCTATTGCTATGTTGGGAGTTCTAGTTTGTATTTCTATGTTGGCCTGAGTGACTCCCAATCAGAGGCAACGAGTGTCAGCTGGTTGTCTCTGATTGGGAGCCATATTTAAACTGTCTGTCTTTCCCTTTGTGTTGGTGGTTTCTTGTTCTTATTTGGTTTGTGTTCAATCGTAGACATCACGTTTTCGTCTGTTGTTTTGATCGTGTGATCATACTCTAATAAATATAAATATGTTCACCTTCAACGCTGCGCATTGGTCCTCCTCCTTAGACGATCGTGACACCCGGGTTCGATCTCGGGCTGTGTCACAGCCGGCCGTGACCCATGAGGCGCAGCACAATTGGCCCAGCCACGTCGTCCGGGTTTGGGAAGGGTTTGGCCGGCCTGGATTTCCTTGTCCTATCGTGCTCTAGCGACTCCTTGTGGTGGGCCGGGCGCCTGCACGCTGACTTTCGGTCGCCAGTTGGACAGTGTTTCCTCTGACACATTGGTGCGACTGGCTTCCGGGTTAAGCGAACAGTGTGTCAAGAAGAAGTGCGTCTTGGCAGGGTCGTGTTTCCGAGGACGCATGGCTCTCGACCTTCGCCTCTCCCGAGTCCGTAAGGGAGTTGCAGCAATGGGACAAGACTATAACTACATATTGGGGATAATTTTTCAAATATATATATATATATATACAGTGGGGAAAAATGTATTTAGTCAGCCACCAATTGTGCAAGTTCTCCTACTTAAAAAGATGAGAGAGGCCTGTAATTTTCATCATAGGTACACGTCAACTATGACAGACAAATTGAGAATTTTTTTCTCCAGAAAATCACATTGTAGGATGTCTTATGAATTTATTTGCAAATTATGGTGGAAAATAAGTATTTCGTCACCTACAAACAAGCAAGATTTCTGGCTCTCACAGACCTGTAACTTCTTCTTTAAGAGGCTCCTCTGTCCTCCACTCGTTACCTGTATTAATGGCACCTGTTTGAACTTGTTATCAGGGTAGTATAGGGTAGCCTCTTCTTCCCTCTCTGGCCTGGTCCAACCACTCTCCCTCCTCTCAGCTAGAAGACGTTGTCATGACGATGGGAGGTTGACGACAGGGATTTGGCCTGAGTTCCAAATTCCTTATTTAATGTTATTTAGTGCACTGCTTTTGACCAGAATCCTATGGGCTACCCTATGGGCCCTGCTCAAAAGGAGTTCTCTATATAGGGAATAGGGGGCCATTTTGGATGCATCCCAAATGTCATAATGGTCTAGCTATGGGCGGAGGACAGTGTGACAGCAGTGACACAGTGATATAATAGCATCATAATGGAGTGTAGATGAGAGTTTACAACCTCCCTGTTCCATTAGACAGCCATAATGACTGAACACACTAGGACTGAGAACTATTACCACTTAGCTTCACTCTGCTGAACACCAAAGCCTCATCCCAAATGGCACCCTATTCCTTACTGTTGATAGGGCTGCTGTCAAAATAAGTGCACTATATTGGAATAGGGTGCCATTTGGAACGCAGGTATGCCTCATTCTGCAGACCCAGATCTCTTTTATTGTTGAGCCTTTCAGTTTTACTGATGTTTACAGTGGAACAGACCCTGTGGACGCTGACAACATTAGCATCTAAATGGACTGGCTGGAGCCAGTCTCACCTCAGGGGCAGAACCGGGGACTTGATGGAGCCAGTTGACATCAGGGGCAGAACCGGGGACTTTCTGGAGCCAGTCTCACCTCAGGGGCAGAACCGGGGACTTTCTGGAGCCAGTCTCACCTCAGGGGCAGAACTGGGGACTTTCTGGAGCCAGTCTCACCTCAGGTGCAGAACCGGGGACTTGATGGAGCCAGTCTCACCTCAGGGGCAGAACCGGGGACTTTCTGGAGCCAGTCTCACCTCAGGGGCAGAACCGGGGATTTCTGAAGAGAGTTGACATCAGGGGCAGAACTGGGGACTTTCTGGAGCCAGTCTCACCTCAGGTGCAGACCTGGGGACCTTCTGGAGCCAATCTCACCTCAGGGGAAGACCTGGGCTGAAATAATATTTGAAATCTTTCAAACACTTTGAGTGTTTGATCTGGCCTGTCTGGAGTGGCAGGTTTGGCAAGTCTTCCACTGTTTTGAGAATATTATATAGGTTTAAGTCAGACAAGCTCAATCCAGCACAGATAAAGTATTTGAAATTATTCTAGATAATATTTGAACTCAGTTCTTTAGGGGAGGTATGGAGCCAGGCTCAGAGTAGACAGACCAGAGGAGACAGACCAGCGTAGACAGACCAGAGGAGACACACCAGAGGAGACAGACCAGAGGAGACAGACCAGAGGAGACAGACCAGAGGAGACAGACCAGCGTAGACAGACCAGAGGAGACAGACCAGAGGAGACAGACCAGAGGAGACAGACCAGAGTAGACAGACCAGAGGAGACAGACCAGAGTACACAGACCAGAGGAGACAGACCAGCGTAGACAGACCAGAGTAGACAGACCAGAGGAGACAGACCAGAGGAGACAGACCAGAGTAGACAGACCAGAGGAGACAGACCAGAGGAGACAGACCAGAGTAGACAGACCAGAGGAGACAGACCAGAGGAGACAGACCAGAGGATACAAACCAGAGTAGACAGACCAGAGGAGACAGACCAGAGGAGACAGACCAGAGGAGACAGACCAGAGTAGACAGACCAGAGGAGACAGACCAGAGGAGACAGACCAGAGGAGACAGACCAGAGGAGACAGACAGACCAGAGGAGCCAGACCAGAGGAGAAAGACAGACCAGAGGAGACAGACCAGAGTAGACAGACCAGAGGAGACAGACCAGAGGAGACAGACCAGAGGAGACAGACCAGAGTAGACAGACCAGAGGAGTCAGACCAGAGGAGACAGACCAGAGGAGACAGACCAGAGTAGACAGACCAGAGGAGACAGACCAGAGGAGACAGACCAGAGGATACAGACCTGAGGAGACAGACCAGAGGAGACAGACCAGAGGAGACAGACCAGAGGAGACAGACCAGAGTAGACAGACCAGAGTAGACAAACCAGAGGAGACAGACCAGAGGAGACAGACCAGAGTAGACAGACCAGAGGAGACAGACCAGAGGAGACAGACCAGAGGAGACAGACCAGAGTAGACAGACCAGCATAGACAGACCAGAGTAGACAGACCAGAGGAGACAGACCAGAGGAGACAGACCAGAGGAGACAGACTAGAGGAGACAGACCAGAGGAGACAGACCAGAGGAGACAGACCAGAGGAGACAGACTAGAGGAGACAGACCAGAGGAGACAGACCAGAGGAGACAGACCAGAGGAGACAGACCAGAGTAGACAGACCAGAATAGACAGACCAGAGGAGACAGACCAGAGTAGACAGACCAGAGGAGACAGACCAGAGTAGACAGACCAGAGGAGACAGACCAGAGTAGACAGACCAGAGTAGACAGACCAGAGGAGACAGACCAGAGGAGACAGACCAGAGGAGACAGACCAGAGTAGACAGACCAGAGTAGACAGACCAGAGGAGACAGACCAGAGTAGACAGACCAGAAGAGACAGACCAGAGGAGACAGACCAGGCTCAGGGGAGGGAGACCCTCAGGGAGCTAGAAGCTAAGCAGTAGACCAGATGATGAATAAGAGGTACTATGATATATAAACCCAGTATATTATCAGCTGACAGCATCTGGCAACAGATACCAAATACCATGTAATACTAAGTACTATATAAATGAGCTGCTGCCCACGTAGACCAGAGACTGTTGATAAAAACTTACAGCTCTCTCTCTCTCTCTCTCTCTCTCTCTCTCTCTCTCTCTCTCAATTCAATTTCAATTTCAATTTAAGGGCTTTATTGGCATGGGAAACGTATGTTAACATTGCCAAAGCAAGTGAAGTAGATAGTAAACAAAAGTGAAATAAACAATAAATATTAACAGTAAACATTACACTCAGAAGTTCCAAAAGAATAAAGACATTTCAAATGTCATATTATGTATATATACAGTGTTGTAACAATGTGCAAATAGTTAAAGTACAAATGGGAAAATAAATGAACATAAATATGGGTTGTATTTACAATGGTGTTTGTTCTTCACTGGTTGCCCTTTTCTTGTGGCAACAGGTCACAAATCTTGCAGCTGTGATGGCACACTGTGGTTTTTCACCCAGTAGATAAGGGAGTTTATCAAAATTGGATTTGTTTTCGAATTCTTTGTGGATCGCTGTAATCTGAGGGAAATATGTGTCTCTAATATGGTCATACATTTGGCAGGAGGTTAGGAAGTGCAGCTCAGTTTCCACCTCATTTTGTGGGCAGTGTGCACATAGCCTGTCTTCTCTTGAGAGCCAGGTCTGCCTACGGCGGCCTTTCTCAATAGCAAGGCTATGCTCACTGAGTCTGTACATAGTCAAAGCTTTCCTTAAGTTTGGGTCAGTCACAGTGGTCAAGTATTCTGCCACTGTGTACTCTCTGTTTAGGGCCAAATAGCATACTAGTTTGCTCTGTTTTTTTGTTTGTTCTTTCCAATGTGTCAAGTAATTCTCTTTTTGTTTTCTCATGATTTGGTTGGGTCTAGTTGTGTTGTTGTTGTTGTTGTCCTGGGGCTGTGTGGGGTCTGTTTGTGTTTGTGAACAGAGCCCCAGGACAAGCTTACTTAGGGGACTCTTCTCCAAGTTCATCTCTCTGTAGGTGATGGCTTTGTTATGGAAGGTTTGGGAATCGCTTCCTTTTAAGTGGTTATAGAATTTAACGGCTCTTTTCTGGATTTTGATAATTAGCGGGTATTGGCCTAATTCTGCTCTGCATGCATTATTTGGTGTTTTACGTTGTACACGGAGGATGTTTTTGCAGAATTCTGCATGCAGAGTCTCAATTTGGTGTTTGTCCCATTTTGTGAATTCTTGGTTGGTGAGCGGACCCCAGACCTCAGAACCATAAAGGGCAATGGGTTCTATAACTGATTCAAGTATTTTTAGCCAGATCCTAATTGGTATGTCAAATTTTATGTTCCTTTTGATGGCATAGAAGGCCCTTCTTGCCTTGTCTCTCAGATCGTTCACAGCTTTGTGGAAGTTACCTGTGGCGCTGATGTTTAGGCCGAGGTATGTATAGTTTTTTGTGTGCTCTAGGGCAACGGTGTCTAGATGGAATTTGTATTTGTGGTCCTGGCAACTGGACCTTTTTTGGAACACCATTATTTTTGTCTTACTGAGATTTACTGTCAGGGCCCAGGTCTGACAGAATCTGTGCAGAAGATCTAGGTGCTGCTGTAGGCCCTCCTTGGTTGGTGACAGAAGCACCAGATCGTCAGCAAACAGAAGACATTTGACTTCAGATTCTAGTAGGGTGAGGCCGGGTGCTGCAGACTGTTCTAGTGCCCTCGCCAATTCGTTGATATATATGTTGAAGAGGGTGGGGCTTAAACTGCATCCCTGTCTCACCCCACGGCCCTGTGGAAAGAAATGTGTGTGTTTTTTGCCAATTTTAACCGCACACTTGTTGTTTGTGTACATGGATTTTATAATGTCGTATGTTTTTCCCCCAACCCCACTTTCCATCAATTTGTATAGCAGACCCTCATGCCAAATTGAGTCAAAATCTTTTTTGAAATCAACAAAGCATGAGAAGACTTTGCCTTTGTTTTGTTTTGTTTGTTTGTCAATTAGGGTGTGCAGGGTGAATACGTGGTCTGTCGTACGGTAATTTGGTAAAAAGCCAATTTGACATTTGCTCAGTACATTGTTTTCACTGAGAAAATGAACTAGTCTGCTGTTAATGATAATGCAGAGGATTTTCCCAAGGTTGCTGTTGACGCATATCCCACGGTAGTTATTGGGGTCAAATTTGTCTCCACTTTTGTGGATTGGGGTGATCAGTCCTTGGTTCCAGATGTTGGGGAAGATGCCAGAGCTAAGGATGATGTTAAAGAGTTTAAGTATAGCTAATTGAAATTTGTGGTCTGTATATTTTATCATTTCATTGAGGATACCATCAACACCACAGGACTTTTTGGGTTGGAGGGTTTGTATTTTATCCTGTAGTTCATTCAATGTAATTGGAGAATCCAGTGGGTTCTGGTAGTCTTTAATAGTTGATTCTAAGATTTGCATTTGATCATGTATATTTTTTTGCTGTTTGTTCTCTGTTATAGGGCCAAAAAGATTGGAGAAGTGGTTTACCCATACATCTCCGTTTTGGATAGATAGCTCTTCGTGTTGTTGTTTGTTTAGTGTTTTCCAATTTTCCCAGAAGTGGTTAGAGTCTATGGATTCTTCAATTACATTGAGCTGATTTCTGACATGCTGTTCCTTCTTTTTCCGTAGTGTATTTCTGTATTGTTTTAGTGATTCACCATAGTGAAGGCGTAGGCTCAGGTTTTCTGGGTCTCTATGTTTTTGGTTGGATAGGTTTCTCAATTTCTTTCTTAGGTTTTTGCATTCTTCATCAAACCATTTATCACTGTTATTACTTTTCTTTGGTTTTCTGTTAGAGATTTTTAGATTTGATAGGGAAGCTGAGAGGTCAAATATACTGTTTAGGTTTTCTACTGCCAAGTTTACACCTTCACTATTACAGTGGAACGTTTTGTCCAGGAAGTTGTCTAGAATGGATTGAATTTGTTGTTTCCTAATTGTTTTTTGGTAGGTTCCAACACTACTTTCCTTCCATCTATAGCATTTCTTAATATTATTTAGTTATTTTGGCTTTGATGCCTCATGATTGAGTATTGCTCTGTTCAAGTAGACTGTGATTTTGCTGTGGTCTGATAGGGGTGTCAGTGGGCTGACTGTGAACGCTCTGAGAGACTCTGGGTTGAGGTCAGTGATAAAGTAGTCTACAGTACTACTGCCAAGAGATGAGCTATAGGTGTACCTACCATAGGAGTCCCCTCGAAGCCTACCATTGACTATGTACATACCCAGTGTGCGACAGAGCTGCAGGAGTCGTGACCCATTTTTGTTGGTTATGTTGTCGTAGTTGTGCCTAGGGGGGCATATGGGGGAGGGAATGCTGTCACCTCCAGGTAGGTGTTTGTCCCCCTGTGTGCTGAGGGTGTCAGGTTCTTGTCCAGTTCTGGCATTTAGGTCGCCACAGACTAGTACATGTCCCTGGGTCTGGAAATGATTGATTTCCCCCTCCAGGATGGAGAAACTGTCTTCATTAAAGTATGGGGATTCTAGTGGGGGGATATAGGTAGCACACAGGAGGACATTTTTCTCAGTTGAGATAATTTCCTTTTGAATTTCTAACCAAATGTAAAATGTTCCTGTTTTGATTAATTTAATAGAGTGAGTTAGGTCTGCTCTATACCAAATTAGCATACCCCCTGAGTCCCTTCCCTGTTTCACACCTGGTAGTTTGGTGGATGGGACTACCAGCTCTCTGTAACCTAGAGGGCAACCAGTGGGTCCGTCTCCTCTATACCATGTTTCTTGTAGGATGACAATGTCTGTATTTCCGATTTCTTTGGTGAAGTCCAGATTCCTGCTCTTTAGGCCAAAGGCAGATGACCTCAGGCCTTGGATATTCCAGGATGAAATAGTGAAGGCTTTGTGTTCCATAAAGTGTCTAATGTTGTTGGTTGTGTGGTTTGGCCTCAGGCCAGTAATTGTGAGCAGAGCCTGCTGAGCATCTGGTACATGCCATTGGCTTGGGCTAGTGTAAGAGTGGGTGTTGGGCCTGTTTGCCTGCTCACGGCCTGGGCGTATGTGTGACCTTCATGTTGAGGCCCTCTTTGTGGGAGTGGGGGGCTTGGGGTGGGTAGGAGGGGCATAGGTCTGATCTGAGGGGGCCTAAATGGGGTGTGGGCATGGTTGACTTGGGGGGGAGTTAATTGGTTGGGGTGGGGGTGTAGATGTGGTTGATGGTGCTGTGGTCTGGATGTAGGTCCTCTCTGCGGGGGTCCTCTATGTGTAGGTCCTGGGGGGGGTCCCGCAGGTCTGGGAGAGTGTCTCGCTGGTCTGGGCGGGGTGTCTGTTGATCTGTTGCTCCTGTGTGAGGTGTTGGGTCTGCGGTTGAGGGCGATATCCTTTAGGGTCCGGGCGAAGGTGGGCACTGCTGCCTTGTATAGGTGGACCTGGTCGTAAAGGCTGTTCACGTCCAGGGTGGAGTGGTGGGCCAGGAAGACATTTGGTTTTGATGCACAGTCACGGGAAATACTTGCGTTTACCCGCTGTATGGTAGCAGGGTGGAAGTCTTTTCGTGGTAACAGGGTTGAGATAACCACTTGTGCGTTGGGGAAAGTAGAAGAAGCTTTTTCTATCACGCCCTTGAGTGATGTGGGTAGGTGGGTGGGTTGGTGTGTGGTGGTGGGTGGGTTGGTGTGTGGTGGTGGGTGGGTTGGTGTGTGGTGGTGGGTGGGTGGGTTGGTTCACACACACTGCTACACTGTACTCCTGCCTCCCTCAGATCAGAGCAGGGGAATGGAAAAGCCATTATTTGGAACAGGAGGGCTCTCTCTCTCTCTCTCTCTCTCTCTCTCTCTCTCTCTCTCTCTCTCTCTCTCTCTCTCTCTCTCTCTCTCTCTCTCTCTCTTCTCTCTCTCTCTCTCTCTCTCTCTCTCTCTCTCTCTCTCTCTCTCTCTCTCTCTCTCCCTCCCTCCCTCCCTCCCTCCCCCCCTGCTTGGCACTGTTAGAGGAATATTAACTGTTAGAGAATGGATATCCCTGAGAATATTAGCTACTTGGAGGTGACGAAAACATCGAATTGACAAAATAATAGTTTGGTTACAGTCCTACTGTACCTGGGTATTATAGTTCACTTGTTAATTACACCAGAAAGGGGAAGAGGTCTGTCCATGATAGGGCGTTGCTCCGCCTTCTTGACCAGAAAGGGGAAGAGGTCTGTCCATTATAGGGCGTTGCTCCGCCTTCTTGACCAGAAAGGGGAAGAGGTCTGTCCATGATAGGGCGTTGCTCCGCCTTCTTGACATCTCAGTCGACCAGACAGGTCCTACAGGCCCTAGCATTGTGGCACTTGGATTACTGCCCAGCTGTGTGGTCATGTGTGGCAGAGAGGGACATACACTACCGTTCAAAAGTTTGGGCTGGCTGGGTGGGTGGGTGGGTGGGTGGCTGGCTGGCTTGTTGTGGTGGTGGGTGGGTGGCTGGGTGGGTGTGGTGGGTGGGTGGCTGGCTTGTTGTGGTGGTGGGTGGGTTGGCGGGGTTGGTGTGTGGGTAGGTGGGTGGGTTGGTGTGTGGTGGTGGGTGGGTTGGTGTGTGGGTGGGTGGGTGGGTGGGTGGCTGGCTGGCTTGTTGTGGTGGTGGGTGGGTTGGCGGGGTTGGTGTGTGGGTAGGTGGGTGGGTTGGTGTGTGGTGGTGGGTGGGTGGGTGGGTGGGTGGCTGGCTTGTTGTGGTGGTGGGTGGGTTGGCGCGGTTGGTGTGTGGGTAGGTGGGTGGGTTGGTGTGTGGTGGTGGGTGGGTGGGTTGGTGGATGGTGGTGGGTGGGTGGGTTGGTGGATGGTGGTGGGTGGGTTGGCGGGGTTGGTGTGTTGGTAGGTGGGTGGGTTGGTGTGTGGTGGTGGGTGGGTGGGTGTGTTGGTGTGTGGTGGTGGGTGGGTGGGTGGGTTGGTGTGTGGGTAGGTGGGTGGGTTGGTGTGTGGTGGTGGGTGGGTTGGCGGGGTTGGTGTGTGGGTAGGTGGGTGGGTTGGTGTGTGGTGGTGGGTGGGTTGGTGTGTGGTGGTGGGTGGGTGGGTTGGCGGGGTTGGTGTGTGGGTAGGTGGGTGGGTTGGTGTGTGGTGGTGGGTGGGTTGGTGTGTGGTGGTGGGTGGGTTGGTGTGTGGTGGTGGGTGGGTGGGTTGGTTCACACACACTGCTACACTGTACTCCTGCCTCCCTCAGATCAGAGCAGGGGAATGGAAAAGCCATTATTTGGAACAGGAGGGCTCTTTATTTAGAGAAGCAGGCACAGACCAGGAACAGCTTGACATCAGGAAACAATTACCCTGTTAGACTGGGTCTAAACCCCCACCCTGCTTTCCATGCAGACTGGGTCTAAACCCCCACCCTGCTTTCCATGCAGACTGGGTCTAAACCCCCACCCTGCTTTCCATGCAGACTGGGTCTAAACCCCCACCCTGCTTTCCATGCAGACTGGGTCTAAACCCCCACCCTGCTTTCCATGCAGACTGGGTCTAAACCCCCACCCTGCTTTCCATGCAGACTGGGTCTAAACCCCCACCCTGCATCCCTACCTCTCCCCACATCTCTCCTCTCTCCCCACCTCTCTCACTGTCCCACCTCTCTACCTCTCCCCACTTCACCTCTCTCCTTTCTCTCTCTACCCCCACCTCTCTCCATTCTCTCTCTACCCCCACCTCTCTCCCATATCTCTCTACCTGCACCTCTCTCCCTCTCCCCACCACCCTCAGCCACCCTCAGAAGAGGTGAAAACATACTACCCAGGCATTGAGCAGCCGTAGTAGTAGAGGTATACAAAAGTATGAAAGACAAACTTCCCAGAACCCCATCCTGAGGCCAACTGGTCTCCAGTCTGGAACACTAGTTACAGCCCCAACTCCACACATCCCCAACTCCACACAGCCCCAACTCCACACAGCCCCAACTCCACACATCCCCAACTCCACACAGCCCCAACTCCACACAGCCCCAACTCCACACATCCCCAACTCCACACATCCCCAACTCCACACAGCCCCAACTCCACACAGCCCCAACTCCACACAGCCCCAACTCCATACAGCCCCAACTCCATACAGCCCCAACTCCATACAGCCCCAACTCCATACAGCCCCAACTCCATACAGCCCCAACTCCACACAGCCCCAACTCCATACAGCCCCAACTCCATACAGCCCCAACTCCATACAGCCCCAACTCCATACAGCCCCAACTCCATACAGCCCCAACTCCACACAGCCCCAACTCCATACAGCCCCAACTCCATACAGCCCCAACTCCATACAGCCCCAACTCCATACAGCCCCAACTCCATACAGCCCCAACTCCATACAGCCCCAACTCCATACAGCCCCAACTCCACACAGCCCCAACTCCATACAGCCCCAACTCCATACAGCCCCAACTCCATACAGCCCCAACTCCATACAGCCCCAACTCCATACAGCCCCAACTCCACACAGCCCCAACTCCATACAGCCCCAACTCCATACAGCCCCAACTCCATACAGCCCCAACTCCACACAGCCCCAACTCCATACAGCCCCAACTCCACACAGCCCCAACTCCATACAGCCCCAACTCCACACAGCCCCAACTCCATACAGCCCCAACTCCATACAGCCCCAACTCCACACAGCCCCAACTCCACACAGCCCCAACTCCACACAGCCCCAACTCCACACAGCCCCAACTCCATACAGCCCCAACTCCACACAGCCCCAACTCCATACAGCCCCAACTCCATACAGCCCCAACTCCACACATCCCCAACTCCACACAGCCCCAACTCCATACAGCCCCAACTCCACACAGCCCCAACTCAACACAGCCCCAACTCCACACAGCCCCAACTCCATACAGCCCCAACTCCACACATCCCCAACTCCATACAGCCCCAACTCCACACATCCCCAACTCCACACAGCCCCAACTCCACACAGCCCCAACTCCACACAGCCCCAACTCCATACAGCCCCAACTCCACACATCCCCAACTCCACACAGCCCCAACTCCGCACAGCCCCAACTCCACACAGCCCCAACTCCGCACAGCCCCAACTCCACACAGCCCCAACTCCACACAGCCCCAACTCCGCACAGCCCCAACTCCACACATCCCCAACTCCACACAGCCCCAACTCCACACAGCCCCAACTCCACACAGCCCCAACTCCACACATCCCCAACTCCACACAGCCCCAACTCCATACAGCCCCAACTCCGCACAGCCCCAACTCCACACAGCCCCAACTCCACACAGCCCCAACTCCATACATAAAGCCCCAACTCCACACATCCCCAACTCCACACAGCCCCAACTCCACACAGCCCCAGCTCCACACAGCCCCAACTCCGCACAGCCCCAACTCCACACATCCCCAACTCCACACAGCCCCAACTCCACACAGCCCCAACTCCACACAGCCCCAACTCCACACATCCCCAACTCCACACAGCCCCAACTCCATACAGCCCCAACTCCGCACAGCCCCAACTCCACACAGCCCCAACTCCACACAGCCCCAACTCCACACAGCCCCAACTCCACACAGCCCCAACTCCGCACAGCCCCAACTCCACACAGCCCCAACTCCACACAGCCCCAACTCCACACAGCCCCAACTCCATACATAAAGCCCCAACTCCACACAGCCCCAACTCCACACAGCCCCAACTCCACACAGCCCCAACTCCACACAGCCCCAACTCCACACAGCCCCAACTCCATACATAAAGCCCCAACTCCATACATAAAGCCCCAACTCCACAGATCTCCAACTCCATACATACTTTACATCCCAATACAGTTACATACTGTATGACTGAACAGTGGACCCTCTAAACATGAGCCTCAACTCCAAGATGGAAAAGAGATTGGGAAAGTAAGTCCACCTACTTTCACCCAGAGCTTACATCCCGTGGACTTCCAAACTCAAACCACTGACACACTACACTCTCTCAATCCAAATGGACTCACCCTTCCCTGGCCCCTTCCTCCCTGGCCCTTGTCTGACATAATATAATTATGATCTCACACTGAACACACACACACACACACGTTTCAAGACACACACAAACACACTCACACAGAACACATGCTAGGAGCAGTGAGAGTGTGTGTAACCCCCCCCCCCCCCCCCCCCCCCCCAACGCCTGCAGACACAGACCCTGCCTACTCCATGTTTTTAAAAGCAGGCCTGCCTTGAAACAGGTCTTTATAGGCTCTTTAACAGCTCCTGTAACCAGATACAGTCTGCTTTACATTTAGTGACTTGTTTTAAATGAGCCCAACATTGTTTTGGCCAAGAATTGTAGAGTGACATCCTTTAATTGCATTGGCATCTTTTTCAAAATAGTTTTCAGAAAGTCAATGTGAGACCATGTCGCTGTCTGGTGAAAACCAAAACTTTTCAGTAAATTGAATAAATGACCATATCTTCACACTAACAAACATACAGTAATGAAAGTCTCCTGACAAGCTAGTCTAGCCACAACATAGCCAGGACCTCCTTTAATGTTCTTTCATTGTTGACTAGGGCACATAGGGATCTGAAATACTGCTCTATATAGGGAATAGTGTGCCATTTTGGACGCACTCCGTGTAGCCACTAGTGAGGGTCCCTCACCCAGAGAGATGTATGTGCTGTATCTGGTTAGAGGGCAGTGAAACAGTGCAGACACAGCCCTGGACAGGACACTGATACTCACCCCAGTTTAATGTCAATGCATGTTTTTCTGCTGTTTGACTGCTTTTGACCAGTGTGTGGGTCAGGACAACATGTGTTAGAAATAGAGAGTACATACCAAAACTCAGACCTCTCCTCGCCTCGCCTCGCCTCGCCTCGCCTCGCCTCGCCTCGCCTCGCCTCGCCTCTCCTCTCCTCTCCTCGCCTCGCCTCGCCTCGCCTCGCCTCGCCTCGCCTCGCCTCGCCTCGCCTCTCCTCTCCTCTCCTCTCCTCTCCTCGCCTCGCCTCCTCTCCTCTCCAACATATCTTGTACAGTACAACATGTATTATAAAGTACAACATATCTTATTCAGTACAACATGTATTATACAGTACAACATGTATTATACAAAACAACATATCTTATACAGTACAACATGTATTATACAGTACAACATGTATTATACAGTACAACATGTATTATACAGTACAACATGTCTAATACAGTACAACAAGTATTATTCAGTACAACATGTATTATACAGTACAACTTGTATTATACAATACAACATGTATTATACAGTACAACATGTATTATACAGTACAACTTGTATTATACAATACAACATGTATTATACAGTACAACATGTATTATACAGTACAACATGTATTATACAATACAACATGATTATGCAGTACAACATGTATTATACAGTACAACATGTATTATACAGTACAACATGTATTATACAGTACAACATGTATTATACAGTACAACTTGTATTATACAATACAACATGTATTATACAGTACAACATGTATTATACAATACAACATGATTATGCAGTACAACATGTATTATACAGTACAACATGTATTATACAGTACAACATGTATTATACAGTACAACATGTCTTATACAGTACAACATGTATTATACAGTACAACATGTATTATAGAGTACAACATGTATTATGCAGTACAACATGTATTATACAGTACAACATGTATTATACAGTACAACATGTATTATACAATACAACATGTATTTTACAGTACAACATGTATTATACAGTACAACATGTCTAATACAGTACAACATGTATTATACAGTACAACATGTATTATACAATACAACATGTATTATACAGTACAACATGTATTATACAGTACAACATGTATTATACAATACAACATGTATTATACAGTACAACATGTATATTATACAGTACAACATGTATTATACAATACAACATGTATTATACAGTACAACATGTATTATACAGGACAACATGTCTTATACAGTACAACATGTATTATACAGTACAACATATATTATACAGTACAACTTGTATTATACAGTACAACATGTATTATACAGTACAACATGTATTATACAGTACAACATGTATTATACAGTACAACATGTATTATACAGTACAACTTGTATTATACAGTACAACATGTATTATACAGTACAACATGTATTATACAATACATCATGTATTATACAGTACAACATGTCTAATACAGTACAACATGTATTATATAGTACAACATGTATTATACAATACAACATATATTATACAGTACAACATGTATTATACAGTACAACATGTATTATACAGTACAACATGTATTATACAGTACAACATGTATTATACAATACAACATGTATTATGCAGTACAACATGTATTATACAGTACAACATGTATTATACAGTACAACATGTCTAATACAGTACAACATGTATTATACAGTACAACATGTATTATACAATACAACATGTATTATACAGTACAACATGTATTATACAGTACAACATGTATTATACAATACAACATGTATTATACAGTACAACATGTATTATACAGTACAACAAGTATTATACAATACAACATGTATTACACAGTACAACATGTAGTATACAATACAACATATCTTATACAGTACAACATGTATTATACAGTACAACATGTATTATACAGTACAACATGTATTATGCAGTACAACATGTATTATACAGTACAACATGTATTATACAGTACAACATGTATTATACAGTACAACATGTCTAATACAGTACAACATGTATTATACAGTACAACATGTATTATACAGTACAACTTTTATTATACAATACAACATGTATTATACAGTACAACATGTATTATACAGTACAACATGTATTATACAGTACAACATTTTTTTTACAATAAAACATGTATTATACAGTACAACATGTATTATACAATACAACATGTATTATACAGTACATCAGGTATTATACAGTACAACATGTATTATATAGTACAACATGTATTATACAGTACAACATGTATTATACAATACAACATGTATCATACAGTACAACATGTATTATACAGTACAACATGTATTATACAGTACAACATGTATTATACAATACAACATGTATTATACAGTACAACGTGTATTATACAGTACAACATGTATTATACAGTACAACATATATTATACAATACAACATGTATCATACAGTACAACATGTATTATACAGTACAACATGTATTATACAGTACAACATGTATTATACAGTACAACATGTTTTATACAGTACATCTTGTATTATACAGTACAACATGTATTATACAGTACAGCATGTATTATACAGTACAACATGTCTAAGACAGTACAACATGTATTATACAGTACAACATGTATTATACAATACAACATGTATTATACAGTACAACATGTATTATACAGTACAACATGTATTATACAATACAACATGTATTATACAGTACAACATGTATTATACAGTACAACAAGTATTATACAATACAACATGTATTACACAGTACAACATGTAGTATACAATACAACATATCTTATACAGTACAACATGTATTATACAGTACAACATGTATTATACAGTACAACATGTATTATACAGTACAACATGTATTATACAGTACAACATGTCTAATACAGTACAACATGTATTATACAGTACAACATGTATTATACAGTACAACTTTTATTATACAATACAACATGTATTATACAGTACAACATGTATTATACAGTACAACAAGTATTATACAATACAACATGTATTACACAGTACAACATGTAGTATACAATACAACATATCTTATACAGTACAACATGTATTATACAGTACAACATGTATTATACAGTACAACATGTATTATACAGTACAACATGTATTATACAATACAACATGTATTATGCAGTACAACATGTATTATACAGTACAACATGTATTATACAGTACAACATGTCTAATACAGTACAACATGTATTATACAGTACAACATGTATTATACAATACAACATGTATTATACAGTACAACATGTATTATACAGTACAACATGTATTATACAATACAACATGTATTATACAGTACAACATGTATTATACAGTACAACAAGTATTATACAATACAACATGTATTACACAGTACAACATGTAGTATACAATACAACATATCTTATACAGTACAACATGTATTATACAGTACAACATGTATTATACAGTACAACATGTATTATGCAGTACAACATGTATTATACAGTACAACATGTATTATACAGTACAACATGTATTATACAGTACAACATGTCTAATACAGTACAACATGTATTATACAGTACAACATGTATTATACAGTACAACTTTTATTATACAATACAACATGTATTATACAGTACAACATGTATTATACAGTACAACATGTATTATACAGTACAACATTTTTTTTACAATAAAACATGTATTATACAGTACAACATGTATTATACAATACAACATGTATTATACAGTACATCAGGTATTATACAGTACAACATGTATTATATAGTACAACATGTATTATACAGTACAACATGTATTATACAATACAACATGTATCATACAGTACAACATGTATTATACAGTACAACATGTATTATACAGTACAACATGTATTATACAATACAACATGTATTATACAGTACAACGTGTATTATACAGTACAACATGTATTATACAGTACAACATATATTATACAATACAACATGTATCATACAGTACAACATGTATTATACAGTACAACATGTATTATACAGTACAACATGTATTATACAGTACAACATGTTTTATACAGTACATCTTGTATTATACAGTACAACATGTATTATACAGTACAGCATGTATTATACAGTACAACATGTCTAAGACAGTACAACATGTATTATACAGTACAACATGTATTATACAATACAACATGTATTATACAGTACAACATGTATTATACAGTACAACATGTATTATACAATACAACATGTATTATACAGTACAACATGTATTATACAGTACAACAAGTATTATACAATACAACATGTATTACACAGTACAACATGTAGTATACAATACAACATATCTTATACAGTACAACATGTATTATACAGTACAACATGTATTATACAGTACAACATGTATTATACAGTACAACATGTATTATACAGTACAACATGTCTAATACAGTACAACATGTATTATACAGTACAACATGTATTATACAGTACAACTTTTATTATACAATACAACATGTATTATACAGTACAACATGTATTATACAGTACAACATGTATTATACAGTACAACATATATTTTACAGTACAACATGTATTATACAGTACAACATGTATTATACAGTACAACTTTTATTATACAATACAACATGTATTATACAGTACAACATGTATTATACAGTACAACATGTATTATACAGTACAACATGTATTATACAATACAACATGTATTATACAGTACAAAATGTATTATACAGTACAACAAGTATTATACAATACAACATGTATTACACAGTACAACATGTAGTATACAATACAACATATCTTATACAGTACAACATGTATTATACAGTACAACATGTATTATACAGTACAACATGTATTATGCAGTACAACATGTATTATACAGTACAACATGTATTATACAGTACAACATGTATTATACAGTACAACATGTCTAATACAGTACAACATGTATTATACAGTACAACATGTATTATACAGTACAACTTTTATTATACAATACAACATGTATTATACAGTACAACATGTATTATACAGTACAACATGTATTATACAGTACAACATTTTTTTTTACAATACAACATGTATTATACAGTACAACATCTATTATACAATACAACATGTATTATACAGTACATCATGTATTATACAGTACAACATGTATTATATAGTACAACATGTATTATACAGTACAACATGTATTATACAATACAACATGTATCATACAGTACAACATGTATTATACAGTACAACATGTATTATACAGTACAACATGTATTATACAATACAACATGTATTATACAGTACAACGTGTATTATACAGTACAACATGTATTATACAGTACAACATATATTATACAATACAACATGTATCATACAGTACAACATGTATTATACAGTACAACATGTATTATACAGTACAACATGTATTATACAATACAACATGTGTTATACAGTACAACATGTATTATACAGTACAACATGTATTATACAGTAAAACATGTTTTATACAGTACATCTTGTATTATACAGTACAACATGTATTATACAGTACAGCATGTATTATACAGTACAACATGTCTAAGACAGTACAACATGTATTATACAGTACAACATGTATTATACAATACAACATGTATTATACAGTACAACATGTATTATACAGTACAACATGTATTATACAATACAACATGTATTATACAGTACAACATGTATTATACAGTACAACAAGTATTATACAATACAACATGTATTACACAGTACAACATGTAGTATACAATACAACATATCTTATACAGTACAACATGTATTATACAGTACAACATGTATTATACAGTACAACATGTATTATACAGTACAACATGTATTATACAGTACAACATGTCTAATACAGTACAACATGTATTATACAGTACAACATGTATTATACAGTACAACTTTTATTATACAATACAACATGTATTATACAGTACAACATGTATTATACAGTACAACATGTATTATACAGTACAACATATATTTTACAGTACAACATGTATTATACAGTACAACATGTATTATACAGTACAACTTTTATTATACAATACAACATGTATTATACAGTACAACATGTATTATACAGTACAACATGTATTATACAGTACAACATGTATTATACAGTACAACATTTATTTTACAATACAACATGTATTATACAGTACAACATGTATTATACAATACAACATGTATTATACAGTACATCATGTATTATACAGTACAACATGTATTATATAGTACAACATGTATTATACAGTACAACATGTATTATACAATACAACATGTATCATATAGTACAACATGTATTATACAGTACAACATGTATTATACAGTACAACATGTATTATACAATACAACATGTATTATACAGTACAACATGTATTATACAGTACAACATGTATTATACGGTACAACATATATTATACAATACAACATGTATCATACAGTACAACATGTATTATACAGTACAACATGTATTATACAGTACAACATGTATTATACAATACAACATGTGTTATACAGTACAACATGTATTATACAGTACAACATGTATTATACAGTACAACATGTTTTATACAGTACATCTTGTATTATACAGTACAACATGTATTATACAGTACAGCATGTATTATACAGTACAACATGTCTAATACAGTACAACATGTATAATGTTCTTTAAGCTCAAAATAAATGTACATGTCAATGTAATAGATCCCTGAATCAGAAACAGAATCAGAATCAGAATCAGAATCAGAATCGGAATCAGAATTAGAATCAGAATCATTATTATTCTACAAGTATATTTACATGTACCAAGAATTTGATATGCCTTCCAATAAACAGAAATTAGAGACAGAATATAGACAAAAATTACAGCAATAGAAAGTAAATACTGATATCAAGCAGATAGGCTTGTAACTCTGTACTGGATCCACACTGTGTTCTCATACAGACCTATTAATAACTTCCATCCCAGTGTAACACAATGTCAGAGTGTGTATCTCACCTCTCCTCCTTTCTCCTCCTTTCTGCATAGTTGTGGAAACTAAGGGAACATATTTTACATTCCCCATCTCTCTTTGAGGAGTCTGCCTTCCTCCCCCACCTCTCCTCCTCTCCTCCTTTCCCCCGCCTCTCCTCCTCTCCCCCACCTCTCCTCCTCTCTTCCACCTCTCCTCCTCTCCCCCACCTCTCCTCCTCTCCCCAACCTCTCCTCCTCTCCTCCACCTCCTCTCCCCCACCTCTCCTCCTCTCCCCCACCTCTCCTCCTCTCCTCCACCTCTCCTACTCTCCCCACCTCTCCTCCTCTCCCCCACCTCTCCTCCACCTCCTCTCCCCCACCCCACCCCCTCATCTCCTCCACCTCTCTCTCCTCCTCTCCCCTACCTCCTTTCCCCCCATCTCCTCCTCTCCCCCACCTCTCCTCCTCTTACCCACCTCTCCTCCGCTCCCCCATCTCTCCTCCTCTCTCCCACCTATCCTCCTCTCCCCCACCTCTCCTCCTCTCCCCCACCTCTCCTCCTCTCCCCCACCTCTCCTCCGCCTCTCCACCCCTCACCCACCTCTCCTCCTCTCCCCTACCTCTCCTCCTCTCCTCCACCTCTCCTCCTCTCCCCCACCTCTCCTCCACCACCTCTCCCCCGCCTCTTCTCCTCTCCCCCACCTCTCCTCCTCTCCTCCACCTCTCCTCCTCTCCTCCACCTCTCCTCCTCTCCCCCATCTCTACGCCTCTCCTCCACCTCCTCTCCCCCGCCTCTCCTCCTCTCCCCCACATCTCCTCCTCTCCCCCACCTCTCCTCCTCTTCCCCACCTCTCCTCCGCTCCCCCATCTCTCCTCCTCTCTCCCACCTATCCTCCTCTCCCCCACCTCTCCCCCACCTCTCCTCCTCTCCCCCACCTCTCCTCCGCCTCTCCTCCCCTCACCCACCTCTCCTCCTCTCCCCCACCTCTCCTCCGCCTCTCCTCCCCTCACCCACCTCTCCTCCTCTCCCCCACCTCTCCTCCTCTCCCCCATCTCTCCTCCTCTCCTCCACCTCTCCTCCTCTCCCCCACCTCTCCTCCTCTCCCCCACATCTCCTCCTCTCCCCTACCTCCTCTCCCCTGCCTCTTCTCCTCTCCCCCACCTCTCCTCCTCTCCTCCACCTCTCCTCCTCTCCCCCACCTCTACGCCTCTCCTCCACCTCTCCTCCTCTCCCCTACCTCTCCCCCACCTCTCCTCCAGCTCTCCTCCTCTCCCCCACTTCTCCTCCTCTCCCCCACCTCTCCTCCTCTCCCCTGTCACACCTCCTCCTCCCGCTCCTCTCCTTCTCTCCCCTACTCCCTCTCCTCCCCCACTTCTCCTCCCTCTCCTCCCCCACTCCTCCTTCCCTCTCCTCCCCCACTCCTCCTCCCTCTCCTCCCCCACCCCTCCCCACGCTCTGGATAAGAGCGTCTGCTAAATGACTAAAATGTAAAATGTAATTCGAGGGGCTTTATTGGCATGGGAAACATATGTTTCCATCGCCAAAGCAAGTGAAATAGATAGTAAACAAAAGTGAAATAAACAATATAAAATTAACAGTAAACATTACCCAATAGTTCCAAAAGAATAAAGACATTCAAATGTCATATTATGTGTATATACAGTGTTGTAATGATGTGCAAATAGTTAAACTACAAAAGTAAAAATAAATAAATATGAGTTGTATTTACAATGATGTTTGTTCTTCACTGGTTGCCCTTTTCTTGTGGCAACAGGTCACAAATATTGCTGCTGTGATGGCACACTGTGGTATTTCACCCAATAGATATGGGAGTTCATCAAAATTGGATTTGTTTTCGAATTCTTTGTGAGCCTGAGTTTGTGTCCCAAATGGCACCCTATTCCCTATATAGTGCATTACTTTAGACCAGAGAATGGCACCCTATTCCTATATAGCGCACTACTTTAGACCAGAGAATGGCACCCTATTCCCTATATAGTGCACTACTTTAGACCAGAGAATGGCACCCTATTCCCTATATAGCGCACTACTTTGGACCAGAGAATGGCACCCTATTCCCTATATAGTGCACTACTTTAGACCAGAGCTCTTCAAAAGCAGTGCACTATATAGGGAATAGGGTGCCATTTGAGAAGAAGACAGTGGTAAGGCTAATCTGGGACTGGAAACAGTGGCTTTGATAGTAGCTACAGTACACTGGCTATAACGTAGATATTACAACATAGATATTACAACGTAGATATTACAACGTAGATATTACAACATAGATATTACAACGTAGATATTACAACGTAGATATTACAATATAGATATTACAACATAGATATTACAACGTAGATATTACAACATAGATATTACAACGTAGATATTACAACATAGATATTACAACGTAGATATTACAACATAGATATTACAACGTAGATATTACAACGTAGATATTACAACATAGATATTACAACGTAGATATTACAACATAGATATTACAACATAGATATTACAACGTAGATATTACAACATAGATATTACAACATAGATATTACAACGTAGATATTACAACGTAGATATTACAACATAGATATTACAACATAGATATTACAACGTAGATATTACAACATAGATATTACAACGTAGATATTACAACATAGATATTACAACATAGATATTACAACGTAGATATTACAACATAGATATTACAACGTAGATATTACAACATAGATATTATAACATAGATATTACAACGTAGATATTACAACATAGATATTACAACATAGATATTACAACGTAGATATTACAACATAGATATTACAACGTAGATATTACAACATAGATTTTACAACATAGATATTACAACGTAGATATTACAACATAGATATTACAACATAGATATTACAACGTAGATATTACAACATAGATATTACAACATAGATATTACAACGTAGATATTACAACATAGATATTACAACATAGATATTACAACATAGATATTACAACATAGATATTACAACGTAGATATTACAACATAGATATTATAACACACATCCTAAGACTCTGTAACATTACTTCTTGTTGCCCCGAGGACACAACATTAAGCCAGCATCCCAAATGGCACCCTATTCCCAAATGGCCCAAATGGTTCTGGTCAAAAGTAGTGCACTACATAGGGAATAAGGTTCCATTGGGGATGAATCCTAACCCTCCTCTGTGAAGGAGTCCTTGTAGCCATAATCCCCTCAGGAGACGTCCACTGGGATTTTGGGTGTATAGCCATCAGACTTAAACACTCACTGTAAGGGACCTATTCTAGTGAACAACTCTGAAACACCCTTTATCACCTCACACCAACAATAACTACCCAACCAAACTGACAGAATCAAGACAGCTATTACTGTCGTTTTCAACAACTAGGCAATAAAACAATCCATGTCCATTATTCCTTATGTGTAGTTCTCTCTCTCTCTCTCTCTCTCTCTCTCTCTCTCTCTCTCTCTCTCTCTCGCTCTCTCTCTCTCTCTCTCTCTCTCTCTCTCTCTCTCTCTCTCTCTCTCTCTCTCTCTCTCTCATAATGTGTATAATAATTATATAGTGCTATTTCTATTGTTTTATTACCATTGTCATTATTTTATTTCACTAGTCCTGCATGTTGGAGTTCCAAGCCTAAGATTTTCACTGTATCCTGCAATCACAACCTGCAGCCCTGTACATGTGACTATTAAACAATCTGAATGTAAAGTCTGCAAAAACACTACAGTATACTACAGTCATCTGTCCTGCTCCCAGCTCTGTCCTGCCTGGTTTATTGGATTCATTGTGAAGTTGCAGAGGGACTTGACTTTCAGCTTTGAAGTTGTGAGCAACTGCAGGACCTTTGGCTTGGGCACACTCTCTTAGTTCAGAGAGAGAGAGAGAGAGAGAGAGAGAGAGAGAGAGAGAGAGAGAGAGAGAGAGAGAGAGAGAGAGAGAGAGAGAGAGAGAGAGAGAGAGAGAGAGAGAGAGAGAAAAGACCGGGGGAGAGAGGGAGGGGGTACGGTGGAGGAAGTGATAGAGTGTGTGAAGGAAGGAGAGGAGAAAGTGGGACCAGGCCATGTATGTAAAAGAAACCATTGTGTTGCTCAACATAGTCAAATTGAAGCCTAGTTCACTGCAGCTTGTCACTTCAATATTCAAGGAAAATTCTGGAAATGTATGCTGATTGCACAAATGACCTATAGAAGAGGGAACAATCTATTGCCAGGGATATACCTTCACAAATCGTTAAAGACTCAAGACGGACTTAGCCATTGAATCAGCATTACATTAGTTTAACTATACATTAGATGAAGGACAGAGCCATTAAATCAGTATTACATTAGTTTAACTATACATTAGATGAAGGACAGAGCCATTAAATCAGTATTACATTAGTTTAACTATACATTAGATGAAGGACAGAGCCATTGAATCAGCATTACATAAGTGGTGGGGGATAGGTGGTTTGGGATGCAGGGTACACAGTAAAAAATGGGGTGTTAATATTTCAGAGTAAAGTTATTTTAACCCAGATAGAGTATTTTCAACATTTTTGAGAGTAAAGTTGCTCTATCAGTGGAGTTAAAAGTGAGTGTAAAAATCTGCAGATACGCAGTGACAATTTCAACTCTACAGCAGTGATGAATACCCGCCACTCTGCTTTGCTGAAGTTTGGCACGTACGTTGGTGGAGGAAGATTGCGAAGGAGTAGCTAGGCCACAGATATTGCTAGGTAAGTTACATCCCCGTTTTTTCAACACCAAACCGGTATTTTTTAACTTTACATAATTTTAGAGTTGTGCTGATGTCAAGGTCATATTTTAAGTTACGAGTTCCATGCGGCGGTCCCACTTGCAGTGACCTCGTCATCAGCCAGCTAAATTAGCTTGTAAGTTCAGATGGTTGACAGTAATAACTGTTATATGATATACCCATGGAATATGTTTGATATTTTTGTGAATGGCTTGCTGTTTCATATGGCTAAAAATAGGTAACGTTAACTTAGCTAATCAGTTCGTTTGAAGGACACCACCGTTTGGCATGAGCGCAGATTGTGCTTGTCATGCGGTTAGCTAGCTTGCAATCAGTATCGGTAACTGTCTTTCTTTGTGTTGCAATATTTTCACGAATGAAGTTTGTCAGAATGGTAAATACGTAAAATAACGTTCGCTAACAACAAAACATTTATACAGATAGTATTGTTAGCTAACGTTATTGTATAGCTTCCCAGGCTTCCTTACACTAACGCTAACTGTTTTTTATAAAGCTATATATAACGGTAATGTTAGCATGCTTCTGATAGTTAGCCAGCTAATGTTGGTGTTATAAAACGATAACTTAGATCACTGATTTGCATGACAGGTTTGTTTAACATTGCTTAACCATTTTAATGGTTAGCTACTGTTCGAACTAAAATGGCTAATGAGCTAGCTAACTTTGACACATAGCTAGTTATTTGGTAGCTAATGGGACAATGTGCCTCTAAACTTGAACTAGCCTACACCCATTTGCTGCAGAAAATGGCAGCTTAACGTTATATTCAACCAGCACAACTGTGTCTACTTCAGCCTTTGTAATTGCAGTGTAACGTCTAAGTAATGCATAGTGCATTGCGTAGCTAGTACTACTGAGATAAATGGATAGTTAGCTAACGCTTAGTTGAACCAGCACTAAATGATGATTTTGAATATATATTTTCTTTGTTAACAGAGGCAAAATGCTGTTGCGTGTTCAGCTCGGGGAAGAGCAGAAATACGTCAAGCTGTCTGAGCTGACATTCAATGCTTTCTTGAAAGAAGGTAGGTATAATAGGTTAAAGCAATACATATCACCCTAATGACAAAATAATACAGCATTAAGCTATTATCTTATGATATCTATTTAGGTCTATAGTCATTTCTGCTGTGCTTTATATTTTCAGTAACATAAAATCAGGTGCAGATCCTTGTCTTTCATCATTTTGTGAACACATGAGGCAACCTTAAGTATGAACTTGGATTCTTGTGAGAAGGGAATGCATGTTTTTCTTTTTTTTCTTCTTTTTTTAACAGTGTGTCTAAAATTCAACATACCAGAAAGCAGAAAGCCAGACATTAAGGTGTATGACCAGTCTGACACAGAAGTTGACTCAGATGTTTTTGAAGAATTAGTAAAGGAGTCACCTGGAACTTTCAGAATCATGCTGGGCAATGGACTTGGTATTCATTCATTCAATTAGTTTTTTAGTTTAAAGGCCAGAATGAGAACCTTTATTGTCTTAAAAATAACAGTTTATTGTAATATGTTTCTATGTTTTGCACAAATTTCATAATGAACAGATACCTCTCATTCATCATCATGCTCGGGTACATCTGATGACACCATCATTCTGAATTTCACTGTGTGTGACGATGTTGAAGAAGTAGCGGCTGGCGAAGGAAGCCAGCCTAAAAGGCCATGCCACATAAACTATGAGGCAAAAGCAGTAAGTGGTGAACATTGCTGTTAAGTCCAATCTGAATGTTGTTTCATCATGTGACAGCATTACATATTGTTTTACAATTACGGAAAGCACATTTCTTTCCACCTATAGCTGATTGAAAAAATCCTAACATCAAAGCCTGGTGGTGAACGCATTATGCAAGAGTATGGAAAAACCAAATCTCTGACAGATGCCACCAGAAGACAGATGATCAACATACTTGCTGCTGAGATGACAGAAACACATGGGTAAGCATTAAGCATATAGATGGGCTGTAAAGAAACATTGTTATTATTTTCCGGTTATTAATTATGTAAAATGTGTTGTGCAATATCAATTCAGTGTGATGTTAACTTTGAATTCATATGCTAGGACATCCCCCCCCAAAAGTGTCAGAGTGATGTATGCACAGGGGATAGTAGCTTTGTTTCCCTATCTACAAGACCCATACTCACAACATGGATATGTAAGTAAATGGGTTATTGCAACATTATGCACATATTCACTCTATGAAATGGGAATAGTACTCCTTTATAATTTATTTATAATAATATAGGATCATTACTACGATCCGGAGAGTGGTTCCGGATACCTTGCATGGCGATTGAAGACCATAAGAAAAACAGCAGAGGAAAGAGGTGCCTCAGTCAGCAAATCTCCTAAAGGTATGTTTTCTGATCAGTGACATGTAATTATAATGGTGACCTGTGAATTGTACAGAAAGGATTTCTTAACACTGTATTTTGTCTTAAGTTGGTGGGCCAGGCCGTGATCGTCAGCCCTTCACCTATGACAGAGAGCCATCTGATGAGGATGTGGAAGCAGCTATTGCTGTTTTGAGACACTCTGCTGATGAAAACACTGTCCGTGAGAAGATGAAAATGACCTTCATATATCGGCAAGCAATGGTCAACGATGAAGCCAAATCATCAGATGTCTTCTCGGTCTTCCCAAGATTTCTGGACACACCAGGACTGGTATGACAACTTAATTCACTGCATCACCAAAAATATCCAATGAAGAATAAGGTAACACTCATTATTTCTGTCTTTGTGTGTTACATTGCAGATAGAACAAGATTTCAGACTTCTGTTTGGTGAGGCCACAGCCAACAAATTCTTGGAGAAGTGGCCAACCACTTTCAAAGCAAAAGTAATAAAGGAAAGCCATGGACTTGTATCCACCACAGAACTCTTGGATTTGATGCGCAATGCTGAGTCAGCTGCTGAAGTTGAGAATGGTATGAATGAACTGTTTTACTTTTTATGTGGATAATGTAGGTGTGCATTATATGTCCATAATGGTGCAAGTTGTGAATAAGAATGTTATGCTACGGCACAATGTTAACCAGGTTTTTATTTACTTATTTGTAGGCTGGGACAGTGACATGTCTGCCATCTTGCTGCTGCTACATTTGCTACCACCATCTGCACAAGGTAGAAAGAGGCCGGGAAAGATGTCTGCATATCAAGCTGTAGATCAGCTCATCAGATTTCAAAAGGTATGCTTAACAGTTGTTTAAAATATATATTCCATCATCTCAATCTTGTGCACAGTTTGAGGTGATCTTATCTATTGTCAGAGGTTAGTCACCAAAACAATTCTGTTGAATGTGTTTTTTTTGTAGGTTGGAACCAGTGTGCAGCAGCATCTTGACAACATCACCCAAAGCAGTCAGCCCTACCTTCTCGCCCAGGGATCCACACAGAGCAGCATTCACTCCTACTTCATTGTGGTTGACAAGCATGCTCTTCCATGCAAGGCAACAGGTTCAGTAGGAGCTTTTGACGAAGTCTTTAAAGCCCATTACGTATTTGGTACGTCATACAGTTCTTCCTTGAGCAGCTTTTTCACTTTTGTGCAAACAACCATCTATAACATCGACATGGGGGAAACAAAGGAGACTCCTAGAGTTGCTGAGTTGCGAGCAAGAATGGTGCGTTAGTTGAGATAAAACTATGAAGTGTTTTCTTTGCAAAAGTGACCATGGAAGTCCAAACAACCTTGTTAAGCACCTTAAGATAATTCATGGGCTATGTACAGGCAGGACTCTTTTTCTGAAATGTGGTCAAGAAGGATGCTCACGTTCTTTTGGTAGCTTTTCTGGTTTTAGAAAACATCTTAACAAGTGCCACGGAGAAAGTTTAGTAGATTCTATAGAAGATGATCTTTCAGACCCTCAAAGTACCGTCAACACCAGTAATATTTCTCATGTTGAAGTGTCGACTGAATGTTTAGAGGCTGAGTCAGAGTTATCTTCGCCATACATTGTAAATAGTTGTGCAGCTGTTATTTCTGATCTAAAGGCAGCAGGTGTTGGTCAAAGTACAGTAAATACTGTAGTGATTTCCATGGAAGAGATTGTTCAAGATATTCATCAGCATGCTAAAGAAACAGTGATAAAGCATGTATTTAGTAATGAAAGAGAAACAGAAATGTGCAAGAAAGTTGAGGCGTGTTTTGAGGGGTTAGAGAATCCTTTCACAGTTCTAAATTCGGAATACAAGCGATCAAAATTTATGACTGCCAAGTGGGAAATAGTAGAACCAGTTGAATGTGTGATTGGTTCAAGATTTGACACAAGACGAAATAAAAAGACTGGAACATATGATCAGGTAGTAGTTCAAGATAAATTCATGTATATTCCAATTTTATCTACACTGCAGTCAATATTTAAAAGTCAGTATTTTGCAGAAATGTTGCAAAGCTCAGCTACCAGCAACTCTAGACTGAGAGATATTTGTGATGGATCTTTTTTTAAAAGTCACCCCCTGTTCTCAACTGAGAAGCAGACAATACAGGTCCAGATGTTCTATGATGATTTTGAGGTCGCCAACCCATTGGGTTCCAAGCGAGGTATTCATAAATTGGGTGGAGTATATTTTACTTTAAGAAACTTCTCTCCAAAATGGAATTCTTTTTTGGCTAACATACACCTGTGCGCCTTATTTCATACTCAAGATGTTAAACGATATGGTTTTAGTGAAATTTTTGCTCCCATTGTTCGAGACATTAAAGTGTTAGAGAGCGATGGTATTGAGATTCCATTATACAGTGGTTATGTACGTGGCACTGTAGTACAGGTAACAGGTGATAATTTGGGTTTGCATAGTTTGTTTGGTCTGGTGGAGTCTTTCAGTGCAAGGTACTGTTGCAGGTTCTGTTTATCAGAAAAGGAGGACTTTCAAACAGAATTCTCTGAAGATTCTTCCAAAATAGTTTTACGCACCAAAGATATGCATACTGCTCACTGTCAAGAAATGGCTTGTAATCCATCCCTTCCGTATGTTTTTGGTGTGAAAAGGTCATGCATATTAAATTCATTGAGGTATTTTCACACAACTGAGAACTTCTCAGTTGATGTGATGCATGATGTGTTAGAAGGGGTTGGCCAGTACGAATTGAAGTTATTATTTCTGTATTTGAATGAAAAACATGTTACATCAGGAGAAATACATTCAAGAATACAAAGTTTTGATTATGGTTTCACAGAGAGAAATAACAGGCCTGTGACTGTTAATTTAAGTGAAGGATCTAATGATCTGGGACTGAATGCAATTCAGTCCTGGTGCTTACTTAGGAATGTTCCTCTTATCTTTGGAGATTTGGTAACTTCTACTGACCAACACTGGGGCCTGCTTCTTTTATTATTGCAAATAATTAACATTATATTCTCGCCCATGTTATCTCAAGGTCTATGTGTATATTTAAAACATTTGATTGTTGATCACCATACACTGTTTAAGAAGTTGTATCCTCAGAAAAAACTTTTACCAAAGCACCATTTTCTTATCCACTATCCCCGCTGCATCCAGAAAATAGGGCCTGTACTTCATAGTTGGTGTATGAGGTATGAAGGCAAACATAATTTTTTCAAAAAACAGCTTAAATCGTTTAAAAATATTACCAAAACGCTGGCAAAAAAGCATCAGAATCATATGGCATATAGTTGGCGAAGATCAACAACTTTTAGTCGGTTAGATATTGGTCCAGGAAAAATGGTGGCTTTAAATATGGTAAAAGGAGGTTCTGAAATTGCTTTGGCAATGCAAGTGCCCAGTAGCATTCAGGTTATGAAGGTTAATTGGGCTAAACATAATGGGTATGTTTATCGCCCACACTTGGTTATCTGTGGCGAAGTTGACTCTGAAGTGCCCTTGTTTTATCAGATTGAGTCAGTTCTGATAATGTGTGAAAAACTGTTACTACTCACAGTGCCTTTAGTTACAGTAACCTTTCAAGAACATTTCCATGCATATGAGGTGATCAGATCAAAGCATGATTTAGTTTTTTTTCATGTCGACAACCTGCACTACCCTAGACCTTTTGACATACAAAGGTCATATGGAGGAAATGACACAGCTCTCCTTGTTGTGCCATATTGCTTTCTCTGGTGAACATTTTTATGATGTTATACTTCTGTCATAGACAAGGCAATGGGTGTACAATGTAAATTCACGGACATTGAAATTATACTTTTTTTTTTCAATAAATGTGGGTGCTCTCATCTTGTATTATTGTGCTTTGTTTTATTTGATAGTATTGATATTTCTATAATTCAGTAACACTACATCATATGATTTAAATAAAAATAAAAAAAACACTGTAGAGAAATGAAAAGTAAATATCATTACACTTTAAAGTGTCATTTTTTAAAGTAAAATTGTAGTTGACTTAACTCTATACAGTGTAATCATATTACTCTCAACAGTGTGATTAAACTACAGTGTTAAATATTTTGACACATTTCATTGTTATTTTTTACACAATATGGAGTAGAATTAACTCTAAAAGTTTTACACTGACCAAAGAGTACATTTTACACTGATTTTGAGTGGGACCAAATGTTATCTGAAACAGAGTTAAATTCAACTCGATAGGAGTTAAATTAACACTTCTGTTTTTACTGTGTAGAGTAGGGTGGTGGACAGGGTATAGGGTCGGGGGGGCAGGGTAGCGTGGGGTGGGGTGGGTGTGAGGGTAGAGTAGGGTGGGATGGGGGGCAGTGTAGGGTGGGGTGGGGTGGGTGGGATTGTAGAGTAGGGTTAGTTTGGGGGGCAGGGTAGGGTGGGGTGGGGTGGGTGGGAGGGTAGAGTAGGGTAGGTTGGGGGACAGGGTATAGGGTCGGTGGGGGGAGGCAGGGTAGCGTGGGGTGGCGTGGGTGGGAGGGTAGAGGTAGGGTAGGTTGGGGGGCAGGGTATAGGGTCGGTGGGGGGGGGGCAGGGTAGCGTGGGGTGGCGTGGGTGGGAGGGTAGAGTAGGGTAGGTTGGGGGGCAGGGTATAGGGTAGGTGGGGGGGGGCAGGTAGCGTGGGGTGGCTGGGTGGAGGGTAGAGTAGGGTAGGTTGGGGGGCAGGGTAGGGTGGGTGGCGTGGGTGGGAGGGTAGAGTAGGGTAGGTTGGGGGCAGGGTAGCGTGGGGAGGGGTGGGTGGGAGGGTAGAGTAGGGTGGGATGGGGGGCAGGTAGCGTGGGTGGGTGGTGGGAGGTAGAGTAGGGTAGGTTGGGGGACAGGGTAGGGTGGTGGACGGGGTATAGGGTCGGGGGGGCAGGGGGGGCAGGGTAGCGTGGGGTAGGTGGGAGGGTAGAGAAATGTAGGGTTGGTGGGGTGTGGGGTGGCGGGTACTATTTGACTGAAGACCCTGGCTCCTATAAGGAGTATAGTCTATTGAAAAATAATACTGCAACCACAAATGAGACTATTTTCCATTCAGATGATTTAAATCACACAGCAATAACAGTCAGATGATTTAAATCACACAGCAATAACAGTCAGATGATTTAAATCACACAGCAATAACAGTCAGATGATTTAAATCACACAGCAATAACATTCAGATGATTTAAATCACACAGCAGTGACAGTCAGATGATTTAAATCACACAGCAATAACATTCAGATGATTTAAATCACACAGCAATAACATTCAGATGATTTAAATACATTTACATTTACATTTTAGTCATTTAGCAGACGCTCTTAACCAGAGCGACTTACAGGAGCAATTAGGGTTAAGTGCCTTGCTCAAGGGCACATTAACGTCATTTAGCAGACGCTCTTAGCCAGAGCGACTCACAAATTGGTGCGTTCACCCTATAGCCAGTGGGATAACCACTTTACAATTTGGGGGGGGGGGGGGGGTTAGAAGGAATACTTTAGCCTATCCCAGGTATTCCTTAAAGAGGTGGGGTTTCAAATGTCTCCGGAAGGTGGTGAGTGACTCCGCTGTCCTGGCGTCGTGAGGGAGCTTGTTCCACCATTGGGGTGCCAGAGCAGCGAACAGTTTTGACTGGGCTGAGGGGGAGCTGTGCTTCCGCAGAGGAAGGGGAGCCAGCAGGCCAGAGGTGGATGAACGCAATGTCCTCGTTTGGGTGTAGGGACTGATCAGAGCCTGAAGGTACAGGGGTGCCGTTCCCCTCACTGCTCCAAAGGCAAGCACCATGGTCTTGTAGCGGATGCGAGCTTCAATTGGAAGCCAGTGGAGTGTGCGGAGGAGGGGGGTGACGTGAGAGAACTTGGGAAGGTTGAACACCAGACGGGCTGCGGCATTCTGGATGAGTTGTAGGGGTTTAATGGCACAGGCAGGGAGCCCAGCCAACAGCGAGTTGCAGTAGTCAGACGGGAGATGACAAGTGCCTGGACCAGGACCTGCGCCGCTTCCTGTGTAAGGCAGGGTCGCACTCTCCGAATGTTGTAGAGCATGAACCTGCAGGAGCGGGTCACCGCCTTGATGTTGGCGGAGAACGACAGGGTGTTGTCCAGGGTCACGCCTAGGCTCTTCGCACTCTGGGAGGAGGACACAGCGGAGTTGTCTACCGTGATGGCGAGATCATGGAACGGGCAGTCCTTCCCGGGGAGGAAGAGCAGCTCCGTCTTGCCAGGGTTCAGCTTGAGGTGGTGATCCGTCATCCATACTGATATGTCTGCCAGACATGCAGAGATGCGATTCGCCACCTGGTGATCAGAAGGGGGGAAAGGAGGAGAAGGATTAGTTGTGTATCGTCAGCGTAGCAATGATAGGAAAGGCCATG
>NW_028156208.1:20000-32188 GCF_964263955.1 Coregonus lavaretus | reverse complement strand
CTCTCTCCTCATCCCTCTCTCATCTCTCACTCTCTCTCTTATCTCTCTCTTTCACTCTCTCTCTCTTCTCTCTCCTCCACATCTCTCTTCTTCTCCTCTCCCTCTCTCCTCTCTCTCTCCTCTCTCTCTCTCTCCACCTCTCTCTCCTCTCTCTCTATCTCTCTCTCTCTCTCTCTATCTCTCTCTATCCATCGCTCTATCCCTCTCTCCACCTCTCTCTCTCTCTCTCTCTCTCATCGCTCTATTTTTCTCTCTATCCCTCTCTCTCTCTCTATCTCTCTCTCTATCCCTGTCCCTATCTCTCTCTATCCCTCTCTCTATCCCTCTCTCCACCTCTCTCTCTATCTCTCTCTCTCTATCTCTCTTTCTATCCCTCTCTCTATCCCTCTCTCTATCTCTCCAACTCTCTCTCTCTCTCTCTCTCTCTATCCCTCTCTCTCCTCTCTCTCTATCTCTCTCTATCTCTCTCTATCCCTCTCTCTATCCCTCTCCCTATCCCTCTCTCTATCCTCTCTCTATCTCTCTCCACCTCTCTCTCCATCTCTCTCTCTTCCCCTCTCTCTATCCCTCTCTCTATCCCTCTCCCTATCTCTCTCTATCCTCTCTCTATCTATCCACCTCTCTCTCCATCTCTCTCTCTACCCCTCTCTCTATCCCTCTCTCTATCTCTCCCTATCTCTCTCTATCCCTCTCTCTATCCATCGCTCTATCCCTCTCTCCACCTCTCTCTCTCTATCTCTCTCTCTATCTCTCTTTCTATCCCTCTCTCTATCCCTCTCTTTATCTCTCCACCTCTCTCTCTCTCTCTCTCTCTCTCTCTCTCTCTCTCTCTCTCTCTCTCTCTCCTCTCTCTCTCTCTCTCTCTCTCTCTCTCTCTCTCTCTCTCTCTCTCTCGTCGGAGTGTATGCTGGGAGTGAGTCGTGAAGCAGGAATGAGTGTGAGAGCGACTGGAATTTTTTTCACTCTATTGGGTTTTGGTGTGTATATATTTATATTGATTAGTTTAGTTGTTTTAAGGTTATCTTGTCTAACTATCCCTAAGCACGTATAGGGGTGGTGGGATTGGTGAGGTTGTTTTTCGCGAGGGCACAACCAGCGGGTGAGGCTGGTTGCAATGGCCACTCGCGGAAGTTTGGAGTTTGAAAAACTTAGTCGGCGACATGGAGTTAAGATTCCTGCTGCGGCCGGGTGTTCAGTGGAAGAATGTAGCTTGGCAGTGGGTGCTATTATTGGGTATGATAGCATCAAATCAGCCTCAAGGATGAATAGCGCTGTAGTGATATTTTTAGATTCCATTGAAAAGGTGAATAAGATAGTTGAGAGTGGTGTTGTGTTGCGGGAGACGCAGACGCCGGTATTTCCGCTTATGAATCCGGCGAAGAAAGTTATACTTTCTAACGTGCCACCATTTGTTTGAGATGAAGTGTTGGAGCGAGAGTTATCTCGTCATGGTCAAATTGTATCAACAATAAAGAAGGTTCTTTTTGGATGCAAATCTCCGTTGCTGAAACATGTCGTGTCTCATAGGAGACAAGTGCATATGATTTTAAAAAAGGACATTGATGAACTGAGTTTAGCATTCAGTTTTAAGATTGATGGATTTGATTATGTCTTCTACGCTTCTACTGAATCAATGAAATGCTTTGGCTGTGGAAGAGAGGGGCATTTGGTGCGTAATTGTCCCGAGAATGAGCGCGCAGATTCTGGTAGCAGCTCTAGTGCTGGTGCAGGTAATGCACCACCGCGAAGGGATGAACATGCTAAGGGTGCGGGTGCTGGGGAAGGGAGGAGGTGGGCAGATGTGGTAGGAAATGTAGGAGAGGAAGGCAGTGTGGATACGGGGGCAATGGTGGTAGATCAGAACAAAGAAGGAGGGGAAAAAGTAGGTGAGATTGCGACTGCCGTTGCTGAGGTGGTGCTGGAAAATGAAAGTGGAGGTCAGGAGGAGATTGAAATAATGGAAAAGGAAGCAGCTGTTTTCAAAGTACCGAGGAGTAAGAGGAAGAATGTAAGGGGTGGTGAAGGGTCTAATTCCAAGAGAAAGGTAGAGATTGATAAATCAGTTGAAGATAAACAGGTTGTAGAGATGGTGGAGTTTTCTTCTGGGGAGGATAGCGAGAGTGAGTCATCTGATGCGTCACAACAAAATAGTGAGATAAATGGGGTGGAAGGGATGTATGGGATTGAGAAAGTACGTCAATTTCTGAAGTTGACAAAAGGGAAGAAATATATGCAGGATTATAATGTAACAGATTTTTTCCCTGAAAGTGAATTGTTAATTGAATCAGCAAAGTTTCTGATGTCAAAAATAACAGGGGGAGGTTTGACAAGCCCTGAAATTGCTAGACTCAAGAAAGTGGTCACGAGAGTGATAAGTGATGTAAATTCTAAAGAAAATGAAAGAGTTCAGTCGCAGCCTTAACTCTGTAAAGAGATGTGGTTTCTGTGTCTTCCTCTGTATTTTTTTTTTCATCCATGAGCAGTTTTAAGATTTATTCTTTAAACGTAAATGGGGCAAGAGACGTTAAAAAAAGAGCCATAGTGTATGAGTTAATTAGGGGAAAGGGAAGTGACATAAATTTTCTACAAGAAACGCATAGTAATTTGGAAAATGAAGTTATGTGGCAACAGGAGTGGGGGGGGACAGTGGTGTGTAGTCATAAAAACTCAAAAAGTGGGGGTGTGGCCATCTTGTTCTCAAAAGGGTTTTTGCCTTTGTCATATGAGGTTGAAGAGGTAGTTGAGGGGAGGTTATTAAAAGTTAGAGCAAGGTATGAAAACATCACTATGTGTCTGATAAATGTATATGCCCCAGTGGGGGCAGTTGAGAGGGTATGTTTTTTAGAGACATTATCAAATACCATTGAGAAATGTAATAATGAAGATTATTTATTTATTGCTGGGGATTTTAACTGCACAGTCAGTGATTTAGATAGAAATCACAAAGAACCTCATTTAGCCTCAAGGACTTTTTTAAAACGCCTCATTGTAACACATGAACTGTGTGATATTTGGCGGAGTCAACATGGAGGCACGAGACAGTACACCTGGGCGCATGTGAGAGAGAACACCATCTCTATGGCCAGGTTAGATAGGTTTTATTGTTTTGAGCATCAATCTCAGGTCTGTAAATCAAGTGTGATAACCCCAGTGGGATTTTCTGATCATTGTTTAATAACAGAGGTGGTGTTCATTAACGATGTAAAACCCAAAAGCGCATATTGGCATTTTAATATAACTTTATTGAGTGATGCTCACTTCAGGAAATGTTTTAGTTTTTTCTGGGAGAGGTGGAGGTCTCTCAAGGCCAGTTTTGTATCCCTTCAACAGTGGTGGGATATAGGGAAAATCCAGATTCAACAATTATGTAATCAATACACGAGGAATGTCACCAGGGATATCACCAAATCAATGAAAGCCCTAGAGACTGAAATAGTGGAACTCATGACGTTGGTTGAGACCACAGGAGATAGAGGCCATACTCAGGCCCTCAAGAGGAAAAAAGCTACATTGGCAGACCTGCTGGGTATCAGAGCACAGGGGGCATTGGTGAGAAGTAAGTTTCAGGGAATCTCTGAAATGGATGCCTCATCCAAATTTTTCTTTGGTTTAGAGAAAAAGAATGGACAAAGAAAAATTATTCATTGTCTCAAATCAGCTGTTGGACAGGAGCTCACTAGCCCTAGTGAAATTAGAAAGAGGGCAGTAGAGTTCTATGCTGAGCTCTACAAGTGTGAGTACAAAGAGGATAAAACAGTGACACAGCAGTTCCTTGATGGGCTCCCACAGGTGGCTGCAGAAGCTCAGGTTGAGCTAGAGCAACCATTGTCTTTGCAGGAGCTATACACTGCATTAAAAGGCATGGAAAATGGAAAGGCACCAGGTATTGATGGGCTTCCCGTTGACTTTTTTAAGTCTTTTTGGGCTATGTTGGGAGAGGATTGGCTAGCAGTAGTTAATGATAGTTTGACCGGAGGGTTACTACCAATAAGCTGCAGAAGGGCTGTCCTCACCCTACTGCCCAAAAAGGGTGACCCTAGGGAGGTGAAGAACTGGAGGCCGGTGGCTCTATTGTGCACTGATTATAAGATCCTGTCCAAGGCTTTGTCCAACAGGCTGAGGGAGGTGATGGGGCAAATCATACATACGGACCAGTCCTACTGTGTTCCTGGCAGGCAGATAGGGGATAACATTTCTCTGATTCGTGATTTTTTGGACGTCTCTAGGGCTATTGGGTTGGATGCTGGTCTAATTTCAATTGATCAGGAAAAGGCATTTGACCGAGTTGAACATCAATACTTATGGCACACTTTTGAGGCGTTTGGTTTCAGCTCTGGTTTTATTGCCATGATAAAGGTGATATATGGTGACATTGAAAGTGTATTGAAAGTTAACGGTGGTTTGAGTGCTCCTTTTAAAGTGTGTAGAGGTATTAGGCAGGGATGTTCTTTGTCGGGAATGTTATATGCCATTGCTATAGAGCCACTACTAAATAGCATTAGAAGTCGCATTGAAGGGGTGTACCTTTCAGAGGATATTCCTCCTATTCGTCTCTCAGCCTATGCTGATGATGTAGTTGTTTTAGTGAAAAATCAAGCGGAGGTGGATAGTTTGAGTCTAATGGTTGACCGTTTTAGGGGAATATCCTCTGCAAAGGTAAATTGGGAAAAAAGTTGTGCTTTACAGATTGGAGAATGGTATGGAGGGATCATGGCTTTGCCAGGGGGGCTGGAATGGTGTAAGGGAGGTTTTAAGTATCTTGGAGTGTACCTAGGAGATGAGGGGACAATGGAAAAAAATTGGATTGGGGTGGTTGAAATGGTGGAAGGGAGGATGAGGAGATGGCGTTGGTTGTTATCGCGTATGTCATATAGGGGGCGCACTATTATAGTTAACAATGTGATTGCCTCTGCACTGTGGCATCGGTTGTCAGTTTTAGAGCCACCATCTGGCCTTCTGGCTAAGATACAGGCAATTATTGTGGATTTTTTTTGGGATAAATATCACTGGGTTCCACAAAGTGTTTTGTATTTGTCAAAAGAGGAGGGGGGACAAGGTCTTGTACATCTTGCTAGTAGGGCTGCTGCTTTCCGGTTTCAGTTTATTCAAAGGTTGCTTTATGGACCGGAAAATGTGGTTTGGAGAGGGGTGGCAGGTCTTGTATTACAGCAGGTTGGGGGATTAGGTTTAAAGAAAGCTTTATTTTTGGTTGATAGTAGCCAGATTTCTAGGGAGGGAGTACCTCCGTTTTACAGAGGCCTTCTTAGGGTGTGGAGCATTATGAAGGTGTCCAGACGAACGTCAGTGGAGTCAGCGCATTGGCTGTTGGAGGAACCTCTGGTGTATGGGGCAAGACTGGATTGTACAACTGCAGCTGTTCCATATTTCTCCAAGATTCTGGTGAAGGGCAAAATCATCACCTTAAAACAGTTAATGGCCATGGCTGGGACCACCTTAATGGATGGAAGAAGGGTGGCTGAACATTTGGGGGTGAGGTCGGAAAGGATGGTCGGACAACTGCTGGGAAGCTGCAGGAAGGCTCTGTCAGCAGAAGAGTGGGGTATGCTTAATAGTCACAAGAAGAATGCACAAGATGAAAACATCTCATTTCCAAGACTAGGGATTACACCCAATATCCAAGAGTCAGAAAGAAAGGCGTTATTACTGGATTTGAGAGGGTTGGAAGAGGTGGGTTTGGATGAGGTGAATGGGAAAGACTTATACAGGGGGTGTGTCAAGGTTTTGAATAAAGATAAATTGAAAAATAGAAAAGACACTCCATGGAGGGTAAAATTGGGCATTGATGACAAGGTAAAGCCAGCATGGAGAGCACTGTACAAGCCACCGTTACAAAAGGGTACTGGGGATATGCAATGGAGGGTTTTGCATGGCATCATTGCAGTTAATGCTTTTGTATCTGTTATTAACTCAGATGTTGGAGATGGATGCCCTTTTTGTAATATAAGAGAAAAAAAATTTCATTGTTTTATGGAGTGTGAGAGGATAAAACCTCTATTTGAAATGCTGGAGTCTTTGTTTAAAGCTGTAGGGGAGATTTTCAATAACATTGTTTTTATTTTGGGGTTTCAATATAGTAAGCATCAGAAAAGAAAATGTCAACTGTTAAATTTTATTTTGGGACAAGCTAAGATGTCCATTTTTCTGAGTAGGAAACATAAGATAGAAACGGGATATGGGCAGGATGTAAGATGTGTTTTTAAAGGATTAGTGAAAGCAAGAATAAAAGTGGATTTTGAGTTCTTCTCAGCTGTAAAAGATCTCCCATTGTTTGAGGAGAAGTGGGCTTACGAAAGAGCGGTTTGTTTTGTGGAGGAGGGGAAACTATTTTTTGTTGATGAAATGAGTTGAATGCATATGTTCTTTTGTATTTGTATTTTATTTTATTTAGGAATTACATTTTTTTTCATTTCTGAAAAGGCAGTGTGCCATTATTTATGTTAACACTTGAGTATAAAATAAAGGTTTTATAAAAACTCAAAAAAACTCTCTCTCTATCTCTATCTCTCTCTATCCCTCTCTCTATCCCTCTCTCTATCCATCGCTCTATCTCTCTCTATCCGTCTCTCTCTCTATCTCTCTCTCTCTATCTCTCTTTCTATCCCTCTCTCTATCCCTCTCTCTATCTCTCCACCTCTCTCTCTCTCTCTCTCTCTCTCTCTCTCTCTCTCTCTCTCTCTCTCTCTCTCTCTTTCTCTCTCTCCACCTATTTCTCTATCTCTCTCTCTCTCTCTATCTCTATCTCTCTCTATCCCTCTCTCTATCCCTCTCCCTATCTCTCTCTCTATCCCTCTCTATATCTCTCTCCACCTCTCTCTATATCCCTCTCTCTCTCTCCACCTCTCTCTCTCTATCTCTCTCTATCCCTCTCTCTATCCCTCTCTCTATATCTTTCTCCCTATCCCTCTATCTATCTCTCTCTATATCTTTCTCCCTATCCCTCTCCACCTCTCTCTCTATCCCTCTCTCTCTCCACCTTTCTCACTCTCTATCTCTCTCTCTATCCCTGTCCCTATCTATCTCTATATCTTTCTCTCTATCCCTCTCTCTAACCCTCTCTCTATCTCTCTCTATATCTTTTTCTCTATCTATTTCTCTCCACCTCTCTCTATCTCTCTCTCTATCTCTCTCTATCTTTCTCTCCATCCCTCTCTCCATCTCTCTCTCTCTCTCTCTCTATCCCTCTCTCTATCTCCCCAACTCTCTCTCTATCTCTCTCTCTATCCCTCTCTCTATCCCTCTCTCTATCTCTCTCTATACCTCACTCTATCCCTCTCTCTATCTCTCTATTTATCTATCTCTCTATCCCTCTCCTTTTCTCTCTCTCTATCCATCTCTCTATCTCTCTCTACCTACCTCTCTCTCTCTCTCTCTCTCTCTCTCTCTCTCTCTCTCTTTCTCTCTCTCCACCTATTTCTCTATCTCTCTCTCTCTCTCTCTATCTCTATCTCTCTCTATCCCTCTCTCTATCCCTCTCCCTATCTCTCTCTCTATCCCTCTCTATATCTCTCTCCACCTCTCTCTATATCCCTCTCTCTCTCTCCACCTCTCTCTCTCTATCTCTCTCTATCCCTCTCTCTATATCTTTCTCCCTATCCCTCTCTCTATCTCTCTCTATATATTTCTCCCTATCCCTCTCCACCTCTCTCTCTATCCCTCTCTCTCTCCACCTTTCTCTCTTTCTATCCCTCTCTCTATCTCTCCACCTCTCTCTCTCTCTCTCTCTCTCTCTCTCTCTCTCTCTCTCTCTGTCTCTCTCTCTTTCTCTCTCTCCACCTATTTCTCTATCTCTCTCTCTCTCTCTCTCTCTCTCTCTCTATCTCTCTCCCTATCTCTCTCTCTATCCCTCTCTATATCTCTCTCCACCTCTCTCTCTATCCCTTTCTCTATATCTTTCTCCCTATCCCTCTCCACCTCTCTCTCTATCCCTCTCTCTCTCCACCTTTCTCACTCTCTATCTCTCTCTCTATCCCTGTCCCTATCTCTCTCTATATCTTTCTCTCTATCCCTCTCTCTAACCCTCTCTCTATCTCTCTCTATATCCTTTTCTCTATCCCTCTCTCTAGCTCTCTCTCTATCTCTCTCCACCTCTCTCTCTCTCTCTCTATCTCTCTCTCTCTATCTTTCTCTCCATCCCTCTCTCCATCCATCCATCCCCCTCTCTCTCTCTCTCTCTCTCTCTCTCTCTCTCTCTCTCTCTCTCTCTCTCTCTCTCTCTCTCGCTCTCTCTCTCTCTCTCTCTATCCCTCTCTCACTCCAACTTTCTCACTCTCTATCTCTCTCTCTATCCCTGTCCCTATCTCTCTCTATATCTTTCTCTCTATCCCTCTCTCTAACCCTCTCTCTATCTCTCTCTATATATTTTTCTCTATCCCTCTCTCTATTTCTCTCTCTATCTCTCTCCACCTCTCTCTCTATCTCTCTCTCTATCTCTCTCTATCCCTCTCTCTATCCCTCTCTCTATCTCTCTCTATATATTTCTCTCCATCCCTCTCTCCATCCCTCTCTCTCTCTCTCTCTCTCTCTCTCTCTCTCTCTCTCTCTCTCACTCTCTCTCGCTCTTTCTCGCTCTCTCTATCCCTCTCTCTATCCCTCTCTCTCTCCACCTCTCTCACTCTCTATCTCTCTCTATCCCTGTCCCTATCTCTCTCTATCCCTCTCTCTCTATCTCTCTCTATCCCTCTCTCTATCTCTCCCTCTCTCTCTCTCTCTCTCTCTATCCCTTTCTCTCTATCCCGCTCTCGCTCTCTTTGTCTTTCTCTCTCTCTATCCCTCTCTACCTCTCTCCACATCTCTCTCACTCTCTCTATCTCCCATCAACATCTAACTCCATTTTCTGCAAGCCTTCTGAAAGAGAGAGAGAGAGAGAGAGAGAGAGAGAGAGAGAGAGAGAGAGAGAGAGAGATAGAAAGAGAAAGAGAGCAATAGAAAGTGAGTGGAGGAGAACAGAAATAGAAAAATGAATAGTTATATCATTGCCAGCACATTCCAATGAACTCCTACAGGGTTTTATTCATTCTAATTTGTCTCGTCGTCCTTCCCCAGGTACACAGGACAGATGTAGTTAGCAGTGGGGGTCATCTCTCATATTTCTCATCTACAGCACCTCTGGTCACGTCCCAATTGGCACCCTGTTCCCTTTATAGTGCACTACTTTTCACCAGGGCCGCATAGGGCTATATAGGGAATAGGGTGCCATTTGGGACACATGCAGTGAGTCCTGCATTGAGGCTCTGTCACACAGCGCCGTACTGTATTACCAAGCTTTAATGGACTCTGCCAATTCACCCTGATTTCAAATACAAGTTGTGTTTACACTAGGTTATGTGGGAATGTCGTGGCGAAGGACGACAGGCGATGACAGGGAAGGTCTGGTGAGAGACGGAGAGAGACGGAGAGAAAGTGGTTGGATGCTGAGAGAGGGATTGGATTTCTACAAGGCAAAAAGAAGAATGTATACAATTAGCGTGATGGAGGACAGGGAGACAGCAAAGCTTCATACTGTGTTTGGAGCCAGGAAAGAAAAAGAGAGAGAGGGAGAGAAAGAGAGAGCGAGCGAGACAGAGAGAGGATGAATGATGATTGATTGATGGGTATCTTCCATTGATCTGTCTGTGTTTGAAGGAGACAGTAGTCAGACTAAAGCCTTCAGGGTCGACAATACTTTTTCCTCACAAGGCGTCTGACTACTCTGGACCCATATACAATGCTGCATAATGTTGCTTCATTAAGCGAAGAGTTACAGTATACAGCTTATTCCTTCATACCTCAGAACACTGCACGACATCAGCCAGCCATAAGCCATGATGTAATACCCTTCACACAGAGTTTGTATTCCCCTTACTGTTCCACACCAACCCCGCAACCACCTGGATGACTAGAAGTTATTAAGGTGCCTCACCTTCTACAGATTGTTCCATTTCTCTGACGGTTTTCTGTTTTGGTTATCAGAGTGAAATCTCAAACAAAGCTAAATCAGATCTATACAACTGTATTGTGATCTATGCTTTCTGAATTGATTTGTTCTCTGCTCCGCTAGCCAATGAAAATAGGGAAAATGAGACAAAGGCGTGTTGTCATAAGGCGTGTTGTCATAAGGCAGTCTGTCCCATCCTTCACTCTACATGCACCTCATTTCCCTGGGGAGAGGGAGAAAACGCCTTGCTTGGCAGCCCCGGGTGGCAAAGTTGTGTGACCTAACACAAGGCGTTTTACAAAGGTGCGGGTATATCAAGTAGGTGCCTGAGAGAACGTATTACTACAAGTGGAAGTGGACGATTGAGAGACTGAAGCACAGTTGAGTGGGTGATTATCATATAGAATCCAGAGAGAAAAGGCGGGCGATACGGCTTAGATAATGGCATGTTTCTGTGACCCTGTAATCTACTTATGCAAGAGGAAGCATTGATATTTTCATGTTCAAATTCATGGATTTGTGTGTATTTTCCATACATTTACATTGTAATTGTTAACCCTAAAAGCGCAAAGATACGTTTAGCTTAAAAATGCCAACTGGGGTCATTTTTGACCCCAAATTGGTAATGATTGCAAGGAGACACTGTCTGTCAAGCAGAAACATGTTTTATTTTATTTACCTTTTGTAACACAAGTAAAATGTTTTTTAGTTCCCTATTTTAATATTTTCACACATTTATAGTAAAATGTGATGTTTTTGCATGTCCAATTGCATCTAAAATATGTGATTCTCAACTTGGTTTAGAGACATTGACTGAATCTAAATATGTATTAAACATTTTGAGTTATCTTTTAGTTATAGTGGATGCCATGGCCTCCGTGGGCCAAATCTGTGGTGGCTCCATATCTATATATTTTCAAGGTACACACATCTTAATATTATTATTATTATTTATTTTTAAAACCTTTATTTAACTAGGCAAGTCAGTTAAGAACAAATTCTTATTTACAATGACAGACTACCAAAAGGCAAAAGGCCTCCTGCGGGGGCTGGGATAAAAAATAAAAATATAAGAAGAGACACACATCAAGACAAGAGAGACACCACAACACCACATAAAGAGAGATCTAACACAACAACATAGCATGGCAGCAACACATGACAACACAGCATGGTAGCAACACTACATGACAACAACATGGTAGCAACACAACATGGCAGCAGCACAACATGGTAGCAGCACAAAACATGGTACAAACATTATTGGACACAGACAACAGCACAAAGGGCAAGAAGGTAGAGACAACAATACATCACGCGAAGCAGCCACAACTGTCAGTAAGAGTGTCCAAGAGTGCACATCTACCTCTGTGCCAAATTTGATTATTTTATCACAAAGTGCTATTAAATCCACATTTTCAGTTTAGCACTACTAGTATACAAAATATAGATTTTTTTTGTTGTTGCTAACTAGTTGCTTGACAAAGTCCTGAATTTTCAGAAGTATAAAAAAAAGGTTTTTGACCCCTTGGGGCTTTTAGGCTTAATTATACTGTTCAAGCAGTGAGGCCCTTGGCCCTTGGCCCTTGGCAGTGAACCCCATTTCAGCTGTTGAACCTTTACAAGAAAATCTAGTTTACTTAGTGACTATTTCAATCTATAGCATTTTTTTTTGTTACCGTAGATTTGCTTATAATTCACTGACATGGAAAATGCTTGTAATGTTATGTATCAAATCAAATCGTCAACCCATCTCTTTAGCACCATCACATGAATCAGAAATGAACAAGTTCCCACACAGACCTCTCTAACCCAACTCACTACATAATTTCTGAAGAGACTCGATCTGAGACTTGAGTTTCCTCCTATATAGGAACTGTGCTGTGATTTATCCAGTAAATGGGATTCTAGCTAATGAATAATAAGTATTTGATATCAATCTGAAACGCAGAGACATTTCCTTTATAACTACGTTCGGAGGGTATTGAAGCTGTAGCTGACTTGCCATCAGAGGAGATCCATCACCAGAATGTTAAGAGAGAACATTTATGTGGAGGAGACACACAGAGACAGATAAAAAAAAATGGTGTGCCGTGTAAATTACATTTAACTGGGTGATGGAGAGGGTGTGTGTATAGAAGCGCTCTGGTGCTATTCTTGATGGAGTGTATGTTCAGTGATCTGCATATCAAACACCTCTACGGATCTAAATCGCTTTTCTCATTTCATACATTCAGTATAATCAGCTCAAAAG
>NW_028156208.1:0-15000 GCF_964263955.1 Coregonus lavaretus | reverse complement strand
AAAATATGACCAAGACATTTGCACACCGAAGACAGGAAGTCATCAACCAGTGTCCCAGTGTTGAAGACATGAAAGACAAATGGCCTGCTCTGTTTGAAGCCTCTCTGGTGAGTCAGTAGCCAAAAAATACAATACCAAATGATGAGCCTTGCTTGACGATATTTCAGCATTTATCTTTCAGATAAATGAAGAATTCCAGAGGCTCACCACAAAGCATCCCAAGGTTTATGGCCATGTTGGACCAGGACACCCCCCTCCTTATTCCATTCCAAGGGAGGATCACTTGGATACAGATTGCGTGTCATGTTGGATGTCCTACTCCAGGCACAGTATTCTCATAAAAAATTCACTGTTTTATATTTACAGTGCCCTGCAAAAGTATTCATCCCCCTTGGCGTTTTTCAATTTTTGTTACATTTAAACCTGTAATTTAAATGGATTTTTATTTGGATTTAATGTAATGGACATCCAAAAAATAGTCAAAATTGTTGAAGTGAAATTAAAAAAACAACTTGTTTAAAAAAATTCTACAAAATAAATTATGGAAAAGTGGTGCGTGCATATGTATTCATCCCCTTTGCTATGAAGCCCATAAATAAGATCTGGTGCAACCAATTACCTTCAGAAGTCACATAATTAGTTAGATTGCACACAGTTGGACTTTATTTAAGTGTTACATGATCTGTCACATGATCTCAGTATATTTACACCTGTTCTGAAAGGCCCCAGAGTCTGCAACACCACTAAGCAAGGGGCACCACCAAGCAAGCGGCACCATGAATACCAAGGAGCTCTCCAAAAAGGTCAGGGACAAAATTGTGGACAAGTACAGATCAGGGTTGGGTTATAAAAAAATATCCGAAAATTTGAAGCACCATTAAATCCATTATTAATAAATGGAAAAGATATGGTACCACAACAAACCTGCCAAGAGAGGGCCGCCCACCAAAACTCACGGACCAGGCAAGGAGGGCATTAATCAGAGAGGCAACAAAGAGACCAAAGATAACCCTGAAGGAGCTGCAAAGCTCCACAGCGGAGATTGGAGTATCTGTCCATAGGACCACTTTAAGCCGTACACTCCACAGAGCTGGGCTTTACGGAAGAGTGGCCAGAAAAAAGCCATTGCTTAAAGAAAAATATAAGCAAACACGTGTTCGCCAAAAGGCATGTGGGAGACTCCCAAAACATATGGAAGAAGGTACTCTGGTCAGATGAGACTAAAATTTAGCTTTTTGGCCATCAAGGAAAACGCTATGTCTGGCGCAAACCCAACACCTCTCATCACCCCGAGAACACCATCACCACAGTGAAGCATGGTGGTGGCAGCATTATGCTGTGGGGGTGTTTTTCATCGGCAGGGACTGGGAAACTGGTCAGAATTGAAGGAATGATGGATGGTGCTAAATACAGGGAAATTCTTGAGGGAAAACTGTTTCAGTCTTCCAGAGATTTGAGACTGGGACGGAGGTTCACCTTCCAGCAGGACAATGACCCTAAGCATACTGCTAAAACAACACTCAAGTGGTTTAAGGGGAAACATTTAAATGTCTTGGAATGGCCTAGTCAAAGCCCAGACCTCAATCCAATTGAGAATCTGTGGTATAACTTAAAGATTGCTGTACACCAGCGGAACCATTCCAACTTGAAGGAGCTGGAGCAGTTTTGCCTTGAAGAATGGGCAAGAATCCCAGTGGCTAGATGTGCCAAGCTTAAAGAGACATACCCCAAGAGACTTACATTTACATTTTATATTTTAGTCATTTAGCAGACGCTCTTATCCAGAGTGACTTACAGGAGCAATTAGGGTTAAGTGCCTTGCTCAAGGGCACATCAACAGATTTTTCACCTAGTCGGCTTGGGGATTAGAACCAGCGACCTTTCGGTTACTGTAATTGCTGCAAAAGGTGACTCTACAAAGTATTGACTTTGGGGGGGGTGAATAGTTATGCACGCTCAAGTTTTCCGGGTTTTTTTTGGTCTTATTTCTTGTTTGTTTCACAATAAAACATATTTTGCATCTTCAAAGTGGTAGGCATGTTGTGTAAATCAAATGATACAAACCCCCAAAAAATCCATTTTAATTCCAGGTTGTAAGGCAACAAAATAGCAAAAATGCCAATGGGGGTGAATACTTTCGCAAGCCACTGTAGCTGGCTGATTGTGACACTCTGGCTCTATGGACGTTTATATTGAGCCAGGGTTGTTCATTTTCATGTGTTTGGGTGTATTTCATTTGGTGGTGTTGGGGATGGGTGAGTTTCATTTTGTTTGTGTCATGTGGTGATTGGTCGATGACTCCCAATCGGAGGTAACGAGTGTCAGCTGTCGGCTCGTTATCTCTGATTGGGAGCCATATATATTCTGTGTGTTTTCTCCTTTGTGTGGTGGGTTATTGTTCCTTTGTTCCGTGTTTTCAGTCGTTGTACTGTTGGACTTCACTTTCGTCTTTTTGTTTTGTATTTACGTGCTTTAATATTAAAGTCATCATGTTCACTCGCAACGCTGCGCATTGGTCTCCTCCTTCAGACGATCGTGACACTGATGCTCGGTGCTGCAATTTAAGCCACTGGCCCTGCTATGCTACCCAAGCATTGTACATCTTTTAGTAATATAGGATACTTGGATCGGTGAATGCATAGATTTCACTCCTTCACATGCACAGATTAAATCCAATGAGAACAGTGATTTTATTCTATATCAGGGTCATGATGTGAGTTCAGTGAATAATTTTTGTTCAGAGTTACTGAGCAATGAGCAATGAATGATATGGGGTTTATTTTCAATACCTCATTTCAGATCCCATTGACAAGAGAAGAGGTTTTACGTTACTTGATTGACTACCTGGCTGAAGATGGAGGTGACCTCATTAAAGACTACCATGTGGGGGCAATAAAGCATTTTCTGACCTGAATATTCTATCACCTGTGTGTGTGTGTGTGTGTGTGTGTGTGTGTGTGTGTGTGTGTGTGTGTGTGTGTGTGTGTGAGAGAGAGAGAGAGAGAGAGAGAGAGAGAGAGAGAGAGAGATAATGTTCACTGCATTCTGATAAAAAATAAGGGCATCTCGTAATCCATCTTAATTTACATTTTTATGTAAAATGTGTTCCCAACATTGAAAGAATGTCTGTATTTTTATGGTATTATTTTTACAGGAAGCTGAAGGGGGTGATGTCCTACAGGACCTTGCACAACATGTAATGAAAATCTATGTGCTCAAGAAGGAGGGTGCCATGGCCAGTGATGGTCCAGAGGACATAGGCATCATCCATCATCTCTTCCCTCTGCTCAATCCTTCTCCCTCCGATCTCCTGATTCTGCCTCCTCGACCCTCCTCTCCTCCCTTTCTGTATCCTTTGACTCTCTATGTCCCCTATCCTCCCGGCCGGCCCGGTCCTCCCCTCCTGCTCCGTGGCTTGACGACTCAATGCAAGTTCACAGAACAGGGCTCCGGGCAGCCGAGCGGAAATGGATGAAAACTAGACTCCCTGCAGACCTGGCATCTTTTCACTCGCTCCTCTCTACATTTTCTTCCTCTGCTACTAAAGCCACTTTCTACCACTCTAAATTCCAAGCATCTGCCTCTAACCCTAGGAAGCTCTTTGCCACCTTCTCCTCCCTGCTGAATTTTGAAAAGAAGGTTGATGACATCCAATCCTCGTTTGTTAAGTCAAATGACACCACTGGTCCTGCTCACACTGCCCTACCCTATGCTTTGACTTTTTTCTCCCCTCTCTCTCCAGATGAAATCTTGCGACTTGTGACGGCCCGGCCGCCCAACAACCTGCCCGCTTGACCCTATCCCCTCCTCTCTTCTCCAGACCATTTCCGGAGACCTTCTCCCTTACCTCACCTCGCTCATCAACTCATCCTTGACCGCTGGCTATGTCCCTTCCGTCTTCAAGAGAGCGAGAGTTGCACCCCTTCTCAAAAAACCTACACTCGATCCCTCCGATGTCAACAACTACAGACCAGTGTCCCTTCTTTCTTTTCTCTCCAAAACTCTTGAGCGTGCCGTCTTTAGCCAACTCTCCTGCTATCTCTCTCAGAATTACCTTCTTGATCCAAACCAGTCAGATTTCAAGACTTGTCATTCAACGGAGACTGCTCTCCTCTGTGTCACGGAGGCTCTCCGCACTGCTAAAGCTAACTCTCTCTCCTCTGCTCTCATCCTTCTAGACCTATCTGCTGCCTTTGATACTGTGAACCATCATATCCTCCTCTCCACCCTCTCCGAGTTGGGCATCTCCAGCGCGGCTCACTCTTGGATTGCGTCCTACCTGACAGGTCGCTCCTACCAGGTGGCATGGCGAGAATCTGTCTCCGCACCACGTGCTCTCACCACTGGTGTCCCCCAGGGCTCAGTTCTAGGCCCTCTCCTATTCTCGCTATACACCAAGTCACTTGGCTCTGTCATATCCTCACATGGCCTCTCCTATCATTGCTACGCAGACGACACACAATTAATCTTCTCCTTTCCCCCTTCTGATAACCAGGTGGCGAATCGCATCTCTGCATGTCTGGCAGACATATCAGTGTGGATGACGGATCACCACCTCAAGCTGAACCTCGGCAAGACGGAGCTGTTCTTCCTCCCGGGGAAGGACTGCCCGTTCCATGATCTTGCCATCACGGTTGACAACTATGTTGTGTCCTCCTCCCAGAGTGCAAAGAGCCTTGGCGTGACCCTGGACAACACCCTGTCGTTCTCCGCTAACATCAAGGCGGTGATCCAATTCTGTAGGTTCATGCTCTACAACATTCGCAGAGTACGACCAGGCCTTACACAGGAAGCGGCACAGGTCCTAATCCAGGCACTTGTCATCTCCCGTCTGGATTACTGCAACTCACTGTTGGCTGGACTCCCTGCCTGTGCCATTAAACCCCTACAACTCATCCAGAACTCCGCAGCCCGTCTGGTGTTCAACCTTCCCAAGTTCTCTCACGTCACCCCGCTCCTCCGCACACTCCACTGGCTTCCAGTTGAAGCTCGCATCTGCTACAAGACCATGGTGCTTGCCTATGGAGCTGTGAGGGGAACGGCACCTCCGTACCTTCAGGCTCTGATCAGTCCCTACACCCAAACGAGGGCATTGCGTTCATCTACCTCTGACTTGCTGGCCCCCCTACCTCTGCGGAAGCACAGTTCCCGCTCAGCCCAGTCAAAACTGTTCGCTGCTCTGGCACCTCAATGGTGGAACAAGCTCCCTCACGACGCCAGGACAGCGGAGTCACTCACCACCTTCCGGAGACACTTGAAACCCCACCTCTTTAAGGAATACCTGCAATAGGATAAAGTAATCCTTCTACCCACCCTTACCCCACCCCAAAAAAAATAAAAAAAATAAAATAAAATAGACAAATAAAACTAAACACAAAAATAGTATAACAAATAACAAAAAAAAATATATAAAAATTATTGTAAAGTGGTTGTCCCACAGGCTATCATAAGGTGAATGCACCAATTTGTAAGTCGCTCTGGATAAGAGCGTCTGCTAAATGACAAAAATGTAAAAAATGTAGAGGGTGTCTTAAGTGATCACCGGTCTGAGCAGTGTCGCAAAGGCTTGTGCCATTCTTCATGGCATGAAATATGCTCTGAATCTCAGCTACCCCAAAAAGCTGAAGTACACGTTCAAGGCATTCCAGAAAGTGTTTGTAGAGCTGGACTGCTCAAAACTCACATTCAAGATTACAGCCCTCAAGAACAAATTACTGTCTTAAGTAGAATGACAGCCCAGAGGACAATTGTCATAGACTGAATGTCAGGGTTACTTTGTAACACCTTCGTAGTTAAACACTGAGGAGCCTTTGGAACTCTTCTCTCCCTTCATTTCTTCTGGTAGCAGATTAGGAACGGTGTCCTCTACCACAGGCCAGCCTCTTGTTGTTGAAGCCACCTGGGGCACAGAATCTGTGCTGGGACCAGCCTCTGCCTACCGGGGGATGGTCACCGAGAGGCGGGGCTTCGAGCACATTGCGGTCTGGTACCCTGTCCCCGATCTGCCGGCTGCAATGATCTAGGCTAAATAAGTTAGAGGTTAAGGAAGACACGCTTATTCTTCAAGTTGTGATTTAAAGGTTCACTGCCACGGTATTTAAGTTGTGTTTTGTATACAAAGATACAAAATAGGTGTTTTTAATTAAGGATATCATTGTAAAATGTCAATTTTGTTCCCATACAGTTGATGTTTGAAATACTGACATTTGAATCAGTTTGACAATTTTGAGGTTTCATCAAGGTACCCACATTTTACCACAGGTATTTTGACAATTCTACCAGGGTCTGTCTGCACAATATGGTTGTTATGACATCACAATGCTACCTGCATCACTAATAGTCTACCTTCAAAACCTTGTAGTTTATTTTGAACGGATTTCTATTGGGAAATTGTATGGGAACTTTTGAAAAAAGCTTCAACTAGACAATTTATGGTTTAAAAAAAATATTACAAAAGTAATATAGGTGGCATCCATCGGCAGTGTTCGTGAACAGAGAAATGTTATAGGAAGAAACTAGTAATTGTTTAGATCACATGATTATTGGGGTTGTCATCTCTTTATTTAGCCTTAAGGGCAACATTTTAGTTTGAAAAATATCCCACAGTTCAAACACGAGCTGTTTGAGCCTCCATGAGTGCCCATTTTTGTAGTTATCCATGGTTACTATGAGAATATTTTGTTCCTTATGAAGTCTATGGAGTTGAAGCTCCATTCTATCTCTTATAAGTAATGGTTCTGCCCACAGAGATCCTATACTAGCTAGTGTTCTAGTTCCTAATTCTAGGGTTCTGCCTGCCTGCAGCGATCAGGACGTACCTGCAATGTTGATTGCAATTCTGTAATTTGTCAACTAATAATTTGAGAATCATTGCTGCTGCTTTTGTACTGTTTAATAAGAGCTGTTTTGCAAACTGTTGATGTTTAAATAAATGGATTCCTGGTGTCCTGTTACCTTTTCTCTTAAGGGATCTGATCGAGTAAATCCAAAGTAAAAATGTGAACCTTTCTGAGTTGGTCTAAATTAATCTTTACTCAATTTATTTGACCACATCTAAACAACTTATTCAAGCTTATCTACTCATAAAAACAAGCAGAAATATACACTCAGTAATATTACGTGTCATTTTGTTGCCTGTAATATTTCGAGTACATTCAACAAATCATTTTTTACAGTGTAGGCAGGTAGGAGCGTTGGGCCAGTAACCCAAAGGTTGCTGGATCGAATCCCCGAGATGACAAGGTAAAAATATGTCGTTCTGCCCCTGAGCAAGACAGTTAACCCACTGTTCCCTGGGCGCCGATGACGTAGAAATCGATTAAGGCAGCCCCCCACACCTCTCTGATTCAGAGGGGTTGGGCTAAATGCGGAAGACACATTTCAGTTGAACGCATTCGGTTGTACAACTGACTAGGTATCCCCCTTTCCTTTCAATCAGTAACAATCTTTGTGTGGGTCTATCAGAGAGATGTGTGGATCTATCAGAGGGATGTGTGGCACCTTAATTGGGGAGGACGGGCTTGTGGTAATGGCTGGAGCGGAATCAGTGGAATGGTATCAAATACATCAAACACATGGTTTCCAGTAGTTTGATGCCATTCCATTTGCTCTGTTCCAGCCATTATTATGAGCCTTCCTCCCCTCAGCAGCCTCCACTGATGTGTGGGTCTATCAGAGCGATGTGTGGGTCTATCAGAGCGATGTGTGGGTCTATCAGAGCGATGTGTGGGTCTATCAGAGCGATGTGTGGGTCTATCAGAGCGATGTGTGGATCTATCAGAGGGATGTGTGGGTCTATCAGGGGGATGTGTGGGTCTATCAGGGGGATGTGTGGGTCTATCAGAGGGATGTGTGGGTCTATCAGGGGGATGTGTGGGTCTATCGGGGGGATGTGTGGGTCTATCGGGGGGATGTGTGGGTCTATCAGAGGGATGTGTGTGTTTCCCTCAATATAATATACATTAGAGAGAAGGAGCTTAGTACTGACTTCTACCCCATCTGTCTCCACCCTCTGTGGCTTTGTCGATCTCTGTGTGTGTGTGTGTACGCGTCCGTGTGTGTGTATACTTCTCTGCACGTGTGTGTGTGTGTGCGTGCATTCGCAAACGCTTGTGTGTGTGTCGATCTGTTTGGGCTGCCTTGGAAGTTGGGACCACTGTGCATCTTAAATCATCCGACGTCATTGGATACAGGCAACTCACACCGCCTGGTTTGATTGGCACAAACACAGTCATTAGAGAGAAAGCAGCAGAGACAGGCTGACAGGCTGAGACAGCAGAGACAGGCTGACAGGCTGAGACAGCAGAGACAGGCTGACAGGCTGAGACAGCAGAGACAGGCTGACAGGCTGAGACAGGCTGACAGGCTGACAGGCTGAGACAGCAGAGACAGGCTGACAGGCTGAGACAGCAGAGACAGGCTGACAGGCTGAGACAGCAGAGACAGGCTGACAGGCTGAGACAGGCTGACAGGCTGAGACAGCAGAGACAGGCTGACAGGCTGAGACAGCAGAGACAGGCTGACAGGCTGAGACAGCAGAGACAGGCTGACAGGCTGAGACAGGCTGACAGGCTGAGACAGCAGAGACAGGCTGACAGGCTGAGACAGGCTGAGACAGCAGAGTAGGACAACAGGGAAGGATAGTGCATAACAATCTCATACTGTATAATCCACAAAGATTTAAGTTGACTGGCAGCAACAGTCACCAGTAGAGGCTATTGCAAAAGCTATAAATCATCTAACTCTATGCTTATAGATACAACATATTGATATTGAATTGACTAGGTATTCATTTAATCTCACGTGGAAAGACTACGTAAACATAAATGATACCGTAGATCTGTCATGATACAACTGGGTGAGTTAAACAACCAGCAGCATTTGTTCCGGTGCTTGGGTTTTTCATCACTGGTTATTTGGACATATCACGATTTCGCAGGTGTTAGTATCTTTCGAATTTCTGAATCAGAGGGGACATTTGGCCCGTAGACTTGCCCGTAACTTGCAACGAGAGAGAGTGGAGCTCTTCATTCTGGTTCCCCTCCTCATTCTATCTCTTCTCTTAACACGTTTTCAATCCAGAACTTAATCGAGCATCTGACCAATTATGCGACTTTAGTTCTGGGTTGACCGAGATTAGTATTCATTATGCTGTAAGAAATGACCGGCACATTGGTATAGACATTCACCGTACTAGATAATAAATTACTATGTTTACTTTCATAGTCGTAAACTAACATCTACCAGCACCCACTGTCTTCCTTCACACCTTGACTGTCTCTGTTTTGGCAGTAGCTTAACTCCCATGGACAACCCAGTGCTGGCACTCACTCCCCCATCATCATCAGAACTCAATGGGCCATAATGCTCCACAGCATATCCCCTTGTACTGATCCAATAACAACACAGAAACCAATCACAATGCAGAACCCCATCTGCTGGTCCAATCACAAAGCAGAACTCCATCTATTGGTCCGGTCAAAACACCCCTTCGCCCCAAATTCATCCAATCAAAAGAGCCCATCATGGTTCCTCCAACACTGTCTCATCTCTAAGGATCTTTAATGCACATTGTCCCTTTGCTAGTCCTTCTAGTGCCTGTGTTGCAGAAACAAGCTGGCAAAGTGCTATTGGATATCAATTTTACCCCAATAAAGTGCAGGTTGCAAATCAGCCTCACCCTCGTGGATCATCTCTGTGTTGTTTAATTGGGTTTCGATCAGAGACTGTTACTCGGAAAAGCACTCCCTACCTGCCAGACACACACACACACACACACACACACACACACACACACACACACACACACACACACAATATATATATACCTGACAATTAGCAGCGGCCAGTGATTCTGAAGAGGCTTAACTGGAGTATTAAGTTAAAGGCTTGAAAGGATTTTGGACACAGACAATGTAGCTCAGAAAACCTGTAATTGGTGAATCCTAATTGTGGTGAGACTTGAGTCTCGCTGGACAAACCTCTCATTTGTTAACCAATGAAAACGAATGCTTATACTATGATTGTTCGAAACCGAAGTGGATATTAAACACGACTTTTAGAGAGAGAAGAGAATGGAGAGTAGAAAGCTGAAATCAACTGTGCAGCAAACATGACAGTGTTTGACACTTCAACAACCATACTGACAGCTTACTGTTTGTTTCTGTCTGCTGCTGATAATATGTCTGATTGTATCTCATATTTGCTCTTGTTCAGCTCAAGAGAGCTGTCGTCCAAGCATGTTATCATTGATACAGTGGAGCGAAAACTCTAGAGACTTTCACTGTAGCAAAGCTGGGGTTAAATATGGGGTACATAGTAACAATGTTTGCAAGTGCAGAGTAGGAAAAAGAAGATCAATTCCATTGTTTCCCTTTTCTTCTGAATACCTAATAAGCAGCTTATACCTGTCTAGTTCATATTCGTAAGGTTGTTATAATTGCATCTCCTCATCTCTTCCTCATCTCTCCCTCATCTCTCCCTCATCTCTTCCTCATCCCTTCCTCATCTCTCCCTCATCTCTTCCTCATATCTCCCTCATCTCCCCCTCATCTCTCCCTCATCTCTTCCTCATCCCTTCCTCATCTCTTCCTCATATCTCCCTCATATCTCCATCATCTCTCCCTCATCTCTCCCTCATATCTCCCTCATATCTCCCTCATCTCTCCCTCATCTCTTCCTCATCTCTCCCTCATCTCTTCCTCATCTCTCCCTCATCTCTCCCTCATCTCATCCTCATCCCTTCCTCATCTCTTCCTCATCTCTCCCTCATCTCTCCCTCATCTCTCCCTCATATCTCCCTCATCCCTTCCTCATCTCTCCCTCATCTCTTCCTCTCTTCCTCATCTCTTCCTCTTCATCTCCATCTCTCCTTCATCTCCCACACTTGTCTCTTCCTATCACCCTCACCCCCCCCTCACCCCCCCTCTCTCTTCCCTCTCTCCGTCCTCTCCATCTCCACTCTCTCTCATTAGTCCAGGGCCTGTCATGGAGAGGGTTTGTGCTGGAGCACACAGAACAACACTTCACACCAGAGAACCATCAGACGCCTACCAGCTACACAGCAGAGAGACAACCAGCAGGCAGCCAGGCCAGCCGGGTCTCTATCTATAGCTCCAGTGGGGCAGGACAGACAAGGGACATTTTAAAGAGATATAGGGCAGAGAAAGAGAGGGGGGGGGTAGTGTTAACCAGTCACTTTCATGCAACCTCCTTTCTCTCCCTCTATACTCCACAGGTTCATTTTGACACTTCTGTCTGGCTGAACAGCAGGCTACCAGATCCACATCATATTTTCTGTCTCCCTGCATGGCAACTCAAGATGGTTCAACCACTGCTTTGGATCTTGCCAGGCCCCCCTCCCTCCCTCCCTCCCTCCCTCCCTCCCTCCCTCCCTCCCTCCCTCCCTCTCTCCCTTATCCTAGCTCACAGCAACCAGCCATTTTTCACAGATATTATCTCCTCTAAAATCACCTTTCAGCAGAAACGACAAGATAATCGGCTGAAATGGGACAAAGAGAAAAGGGGGGAAATTACATTTTTTTTAAACAATAAATAACAGATAAACAGCTCCATACCCGGGCCAGGCTTCTAGAATGATCCCGGATGATGCTCAAAGCTAATGATCTCATATGACCTTTAGGTAACCCCGTACTGTGTCAATAAGAGCTGCATCTCAATGCCCTCTGAAAAGATGACCACACACTGAGTGACTAGGATGGAGTTAACCCTACACACTGATCCAAGGTCAGATTTGTGTCCCCCCCCCCCCCTCCCCCCCTCTAATAGTTAATATTAGGATCTAGGGAGGATGAGCTGATCCTAGATAAGTGGCTAGGAGAATCTTCTCCCCAAAGTTGATTAAAAAGAGGAAGAGAAGGGGATACTAATGGTCCTTGATGACCTTTTGGAAATACTAAAGCTAATTGGGGTAGCTCAGAAAGGGCACATTCATTTCCAAAGGTCAGTTATGTGACATAAGGCTACAAAATGGGATCAGGTTAGCATTTATGACCTTACAAAAGAGCCTACTTTACAGCAATGTTCTATAATTCTGGTCCGGGGGAGTGGACCCATCAGAGTGCGCATTTTTGTACCAACCAAGCACTAGCAAACCTGAAGCAACATATCAATGAATAATCATTAGCAGAATCATATGGTCAAAAACTAAACAAACCAAAAACACCCTGTGGATTCCCAGGACCATGACTGAAGACCCCTTAATGTCTTGCAGTTGGTTAACATTAGACGCAGAATACCTCCATGCCCCTAGACATGATAAAAAAATTTAAAATAAAACAGCCAGAGGAATTAGTCAAACCAAATCCTAATACAAAGTGTTAATAGCTACCGTTTTATCCGTTACAATTCAAAGACAACAATTGAAAAGGTACAATAATATTCATAAAAACTATACCGACCGAATTATAACTACCACTGTGCCTGATCAATTGATTCAGGATTATCTTACCCTAGCTCCCTTTTTTACCCAGTAAATCTCACTTCATTATCTCAACCTAGCTCCGTTTCTTACCCAGTAAATCTCACTTCATTATCTCAACCTAGCTCCGTTTCTTACCCAGTAAATCTCACTTCATTATCTCACCCTAGCTCTGTTTCTTACCCAGTAAATCTCACTTCATTATCTCAACCTAGCTCCCTTTTTTACCCAGTAAATCTTACTTCATTATCTCAACCTAGCTCTGTTTCTTACCCAGTCAATCTCACTTCATTATCTCAACCTAGCTCTGTTCCTTACACATTCAATTTCACTTCATTCAAGTCTCCTTCTTTATTCGGCTACTATCAGCTCCTCTCTGGTGGAGACCGGCGAGAGAGGGACGTGCAACGTCTGATTACTCTACCTCCTCCCCTCCCTGGCTCAGGAGGATCATGGGTAGTGTGCTGCTGCGTGGTTAGTGGTGCAGGAAGGCCTGTGAGGACAGAGGAGCTGACATTATATATTATATTGAAGATAAAGCATCGCATCGACGGCGTGTCTCTGACAAGCACACAGCACTCTTCAGTCTCTGACAGTTAACTCTCAGCTGTAATAATGTTTGACACGGCCACCTGCAGGTGTAATAAAAAACATGCAAAATTACACACACACACACACACACACACACCACACACACACACACATAGAGCTGTGTGATATGGACACAAATCCATATAGTGATACATTTACCCATTTTATTGCGGTAATGATAAATCAGCGATAAATTATTATAAAAACATTTTTGGGGGAGGTGCTGGAGCTGGACGATATGGACAAAAAGTAATATTGTGATAAATGTAACTATTTTGCTCGATAACAATAAATACAACGATACAACTTTTTTTAACGGACATTTACTTTACATTAGCGGCAGGGCTCTATATACAATATTTTTTCAGTACAATGTATGACAACTGAGATGGTATCCTATGATTAAAAAAGTAAGTTGTTTCATCTAACATATACAGGGAACGCATTACTGATATTTTGATGTGCAACATGTCAAAATAGAATCCAGAATTATCAGATTTCATTTTGGCTCTTCAGAGAATTTGCAGACACCTTTGTGCATGTAAGCTATATTATTCACCACCTGGGAACTGAAAATACTTTGATTAATCTATCCGTAAATGTAGGCTAATGTCCTACAAAAACTGCTAGTCCTAAGCTACTTGATGAGGCCTAATCACTGCAAATGGCGTGCTCTGCTCCGCTCCGCGGGCTCATCAAAACCATACTACAGTCTAATCCGGTTGTAAATTGGTGCCATGAACTCAATATTAATAAGAGGTGAGAAATAAATGATATACTCAGAGAAAGCTGTGACTCTCCTCTCTGTAACTAGAACAACAGTAGTTGCTTTGAAAACTGTATTTTTCCCGCAATTGCATTTTGAGCAATGGTCATATGCTTGTGCTCCTCAGAATGCATCTCTCCCTCCTCTGTGTGCAGAGTGAGACAGAGTGAGAGTGGCTCGCTTACACAGCAGCCGACAGTGAAACAGGAACAGGCAGATACTTTCATATAATAGCAGGAATCAACATAATGCATAGGCTATTACTGTTGACCAAATAATGGTTTTAGAACAATCTACAGGAACGTTCTGTAGCAAAATGACCGAAAAATGCTTTGGTAAGAGGAAGGCAATGTCAGCGTGGGTAATTGTTGGTTCATCGTCCCAACACACACTCATGAAGAGGAACACATCCACAACGCAACACACACACACCTGCAGTGTCATCAAAAGAGCTCAACAGCTCAGTAGAAGAAAAATACAATCTTGGGAAATAATTGTGGTGACGGGTAGAGGGAAATGAGAGCTGTAGAAAGAAAGAAAGAAAGAAAGAAAGAAAGAAAGAAAGAAAGAAAGAAAGAAAGAAAGAAAGAAAGAAAGAAAGAAAGAAAGAAAGAAAGAAAGAAAGAAAGAAAGAAAGAAAGAAAGAAAGAAAGAAAGGAAAAAAAGAAAGAAAGAAAGAAAGAAAGAAAAAAAAAGAAAGAAAGAAAGAAAGAAAGAAAGAAAGAAAGAAAGAAAGAAAGAAAGAAAGAAAGAAAGAAAGAAAGAAAGAAAGCCTGCCAGTCAATCAGCGACAAAACAACATCAACTAGACGACAACGGCAACAAAAGTCTTGTAAGAATTAAAAACAGCGCCAGTGGCAAGGTAGTCGAGGTATGAAAATAGAAAATATGCAATGTTCTTCACACTTCACACTGGGGAAAAAAACTATAGAATTCAACCTTATAGAAAATAAACATCAGTCATAACTGTATATAGTACATAGGGATTCTTACCTGGTACAAAGCTCCCTTGAACCACCTCCTTGTATGCCCACCATCCCTCATGTATTTTAGGTGCATTTGGCTGAGCTGTCGGAGAGAAAGGAAACAGAGAACAGACATGTCAATCAGTTGTATGTTAATTTGAGACAAGAGAGACAATATTCGCTCCCCGTGTTCACGTTACCGACTCCTTCATTTAGACGTTCGGTTTTGATCCTCAACC
>NW_028156209.1:2500-49529 GCF_964263955.1 Coregonus lavaretus | reverse complement strand
TTGTGTTGTGATGTGTTGTGATTGTGTTTGTGTTGGTGTTATAGTTGTGTTGTGGTTGTGTTGTGTTGTGTTGTGACTGTGATTGTGTTTGTGTTTGTGTTGATGTTGTGGTTGTGTTGTGGTTGTGTTGTGTTGTGTTGTGGTTGTGTTGTGTTGTGTTGTGCTGTGCTGTGTTGTGTTTGTGATTGTGTTTGTGTTGGTGTTGTGTTTGTGTTGGTGTTGTGGTTGTGTTGTGGTTGTGTTGTGTTGTATTGTGACTGTGATTGTGTTTGTGTTGGTGTTGTGGTTGTGTTGTGTTGTGCTGTGCTGTGTTGTGATTGTGATTGTGTTTGTGTTGGTTTAGTAGTTGTGTTGTGGTTGTGTTGTGTTGTGCTGTGCTGTGTTGTGTTTGTGTTGGTGTTGTGGTTGTGTTGTGGTTGTGTTGTGTTGTGTTGTGCTGTGTTGTGATGGTGAATTTCCCTATGACTGGGGAAAGGCTAACAGGCTAATAATAGGCTAACAGGTGTAGATGGTAGATTAGCATTGAGAGAAGCTAAAGGTGATGCGTAGGCTAATGCCTTTTCATCCCCCAGACAAAGACAATGTTTCCCACTGATGGTAAATGTCACTGCTAAGTGGTCCACCATGTGGCAACGCTGTGATGTTGACCTTGCTCCTTCACTCCTTCACAGGCCTCCTTCATTGTGTGGAGAGTGTTTGTCGAGTGTGCGTGTGTGTGTGTGTGTGTGTGTGTGTGTGTGTGTGTGTGTGTGAATGTCTGCATGCGTGTGTGTGGATCTACACAAGATATTCAGCCTCTCTTGAATAGAAGTAGGGTCAATTAAAGCTATTTCTTTGTTATGTAAATTGTTTCTACATAAACACATTTATCATTGTGCTTTTTACTTCATATATCTTCAGACATGCAACATAGCGACCCTTTCTTCCTACAGGAAACAGTCACATCATTTTGAACATATGCTAAATATACACAGCTAAAATGCTTTTGCTACAAAGCTGACTGACTACCTTTCTATGAAGTTCATGCAGTAAAGTGTATTCTTGTGAAATATACCATAGAAAGTATACCTCTACTCTAAAAAAAAGTTATCCCTCTCCTTTTTTGTCTGTCTCTGTCTATTGTCATCCAAGGGCCTAACATCACATTCAACCGGGTCTTGCATCTTCAGCTCTGTAACAAAACCTGGAATATTACTGAATACGTTGTTTAGCATTATAAGATCCAAATGCTTCACAGAACTTGCATATCAATCTATCTCTTATCTCTCTCATCTCAATCTCACCAGCTCAAAAGCTCTGTGTGCAAAGCATAGCTGTGCTTTGAAGTCCTGCGCTTGATGCAGCTATACTCTAACCACACACTGCTACGACAGGTCTTGTTTCTTTCACACCCATGTATGTGGGTGTAGGGATATAATGTGTATCTGGAAATAGGAGGATATGCAATGTCCATATTACACAAGAGTGCATCAACATCTCTGTCACTCTCCTGTCCAGATCAGACGCATGGCAAAAGATTAAGCAACAACGTCAGATCATATTTAACATGAGTTAAATGCTCAATACCTCGTATTACCTCAAAGTTGCATGTTTTGCAGAGGTGTACGGAATTCAACTATTTTTAGTCTTGTAGCAGTCCATTTGTACTGCTAGAAACATGCTCGATATGCATACTTACAAAAACTGGACAAAAAAACTGGGGATCAAATGCAATTTTATTTGTCACATGCTTCGTAGGTGTGTAGACTAACAGTGAAATGCTTACTTTAGGGCCCTTCCCAACAATGCAGAGTTAAAGATAAAGATAAAAAATCAAATACAGGTAATAACATGGCTATATACAGGGAGTACCAGGTAATAACATGGCTATATACAGGGAGTACCAGGTAATAACATGGCTATATACAGGGAGTACCAGGTAATAACATGGCTATATACAGGGAGTACCAGGTAATAACATGGCTATATACAGGGAGTACCAGGTAACAACATGGCTATATACAGGGAGTACCAGATAATAACATGGCTATATACAGAGAGTACCAGGTAATAACATGGCAATATACAGGGAGTACCAGGTAATAACATGGCAATATACAGGGAGCACTAGGTAATAACATGGCTATATACAGGGAGTACCAGGTAATAACATGGCTATATATCAAGAGTACCATGTAATAACATGCCAATATATAGGGAGTACCAGGTAATAACATGGCTATATACAGGGAGCACTAGGTAATAACATGGCTATATACAGGGAGCACCAGGTAATAACTTGGCTATATACAGGGAGCACCAGGTAATAACATGGCTATATACAGGGAGCACTAGGTAATAACATGGCTATATACAGGGAGCACCAGGTATTAACTTGGCTATATACAGGGAGCACCAGGTAATAACATGGCTATATACAGGGAGTACCAGGTAATAACATGGCTATATATCAAGAGTACCATGTAATAACATGCCAATATATAGGGAGTACCAGGTAATAACATGGCTATATACAGGGAGCACTAGGTAATAACATGGCTATATACAGGGAGCACCAGGTAATAACTTGGCTATATACAGGGAGCACCAGGTAATAACATGGCAATATACAGGGAGCACTAGGTAATAACATGGCTATATACAGGGAGTACCAGGTAATAACATGGCTATATATCAAGAGTACCATGTAATAACATGCCAATATATAGGGAGTACCAGGTAATAACATGGCTATATACAGGGAGCACTAGGTAATAACATGGCTATATACAGGGAGCACCAGGTAATAACTTGGCTATATACAGGGAGCACCAGGTAATAACATGGCTATATACAGGGAGCACTAGGTAATAACATGGCTATATACAGGGAGCACCAGGTAATAACATGGCTATATACAGGGAGTACCAGATAATAACATGGCTATATACGGGGACTACCAGTACTGAGTCGATGTGCAGGGGTACGAGGTAATTGAGGTAGATATGTTCATATAGGTAGGGGTAAAGTTACTAGGCAACAGGATAATAGACAGTAGCATCAGTGTATGTGGTGAGTGTGAAAGTGTGTGAGTGTGTGTGTGGCGTCAGTATGCATGTGTGCGCATGTTATGTGTGTGTGGGCATATGTTGGGGTGTCAGTGTAAGTATATGTGAGTGTGTGGGTAGAGTCCAGAGTGTGTTCATAGCTCGGTGCAAGATAGTTAGTTCAAAAAAGGGTTAATGCCGGTAGTCCAGGGAGACATTTTATTAACTATTTAGAAGTCTTGTTTAGCAGTCTTATGGCTTGGGGGTAAAAGCTGTTCAGGGTCCTGTTGGTTCCAGACTTGGTGCACTGGTACCGCTTGCCATGAGAGAGAGAGAGAGAGAGAGAGAGAGAGAGAGAGAAGGGGAGGGGGGAAGAGGGGGGAACAGTGAGAAAGAGAGAGTAAGCTGAAAGAAAAAACAGCTTTCAGAACTCATAAAGAAAGGACCAAGGCACTCTTCATATAATTATTAAAATGCCTTTATTTGTATGACATGTTCAATGGAAACAAAGTTTAAAAACTCTGACGCGTTTCGGCTGCATGGCATTCATCAGAATTATTCTATTTCTCAACTCTGGGGGGTGGGGGTAGAGTTTAGCCGGAGGGGAACATGCCCTCTCCTGCACACACACACACACGCACACACTCAGATACACACACACACCTCCGAGGCCCCTTAGCGTCCTGTTGTACATTGGTCCCTCAGTGAGGAAACTCTCTACCACTTCATCTTCCCTAGAGAGAGGGTCATTTGCATAGCACTGAGATTTCATCCTGAGGTGTAAGAGATATTCAACCACTGTAGGAGGGCAAGTTGAATCAGCCACTGAAGGAGACATGTTGAATAGAAAACCCCGGCAAGTGTATCTGTGTATGACATGAAGATCTTTGTTAAGGCTTTTGTGAATAAGCTGAACAGAAAACATGGGGAAGGTGTCTTTCTCAACAAGATCTCATGGTTTGACACGGTTTCACATCAGTTTGCTGGCTGAACGGTTTAAGGTTTGGCATAGTACACGCAACCCTCAGAGCTCACTGCTTACGCCCATCTGAAATCCCTGTCCACAACACCCTAGCAAACCATGTGTGTTCATAGTAGCGCTCACCATTGCCCCTAGTGGCCGGTTTTGAAGCTATCCACCGACGTCTTGGGGACCTGGACGAATGTTGAATGTCACCTTCAAGCTGAAGTGACCTGGCTGATGTTTCTATTAGGAGGGGAAAAAAAATTTCTACAATGTTTTTTACTGTAGCGGCTTTTAGAAAACATGAGACGATTGTTCTGTCTGTGAGAGACAAAAACTTAAGTGTTTAGAATATTTTAGAATAGAAAACATAGAAGACTATCTGTCTTTAAGAGGAAAAGTGTTGTAGCTTTTTGAAATAATCACAAAAGGTTATGTTGTAAGTGTCACGTTCGTTCATGAACGGGTCAGACCAAGGCGCAGCGTGATATGCATACATGTCTATTAGACTTATAAACACAACGACAAAACAAGAAACGAAACGTAAAGTCCAAGGTACGCAAACAACATACCTAACACGGAACAAGATCCCACAACCCACTAGTGCCAATAGGCTGCCTAAGTATGGTCCCCAATCAGAGACAACGAGCGACAGCTGCCTCTGATTGGGAACCACACCGGCCAACATAGATCTAGACGTACTAGATCTAAACCTAGAAAATACAACATAGAACATCACAACATAGAAAGTCACACCCTGACTCAACAAATAAGAGTCCCCAGAGTCAGGGCGTGACAGTAAGGTTTCGAGTGCATGTTGACCTGAACTAAAGTAAACCTATGACAGTTCACGACAACTATCTCTCTCGCTTTCTCTTTAACTTCCTCTAACTTCCATCTCTTCTATTGTGTCGGAGGCCCAGCCAGCCGGTGACAGTGTCAGTGAAACCTTCCATCGGCACTCCGCAGCATTTTGCCCGTTATCTCTTCCTTGGGAAGACAGATCCATAAAAAAATGTATTTCTGTCAGACAGACAGACAGGAGCTTTGCCATTTAAAAGCAATCAGCCGGTGGGCTCTTCACCCCAGGACCTTCAGGCAAAGGCCAAATCCCTGTGAGTCTACCCAGAGATAGGGCCTCGAGGCAGGGGAGGGATCAGGCCCGACCATCTCCTCTGTCCTGGTCTGCCCTGAATGGCTGATAACTTCTTTATAACCTCAAAGGCCATGGCATGATGGTACTGACACAAAGACACTTCAAACACTATAGCAGCCGTTTTCTCTTTTCTGTACATTCAACTCCCTTATCGGATTCAGGCACCTTCAGAGTCTTACTTTGTTTAATTCTTTCAATCAATCACTCTCTCTTTTCTCGCTCCCTGCAGCAGGAGTAAATGCCAATGTTATTACTTACACTGAGAGATGTGGTAAAGGTTTCACAGACAGAGATGGAGATGCAATGTCAGACGGCATTTGACGATCTTGACATTATTAGACTTCTTCCGTCAGCTGAAGGATAGTCAATTTCTTACCTGCATCAATATGTGCTGTGTTCTCTGTTGCCAGTAAGTAACTGGAAAAATGACAGAAATGAGGGTCAAGAAAGTTGAAATGTGTCAGTGATACAAGCTGCTGTAACATGTCAATGTCATTCCATCAAACTGTGAACAGAACAAACAGAGCTGATGAAGGAAAGAGGTATTTGCTGGGATGGAAAGTGTAACGTAATCTTCAGTGCTTCAAAGTGAAAGTATGCTACGGTGTTTCATTATGTGACCCCGGGACACATGCACACACTTCAGCCTATTCCCTGTGAAGGGAACATCACCTGTAGACAGACATGTACAGTATAGAGAGAGGTGTTAGAGTTCTCAGTATGCTGACTTCAAACAACGAGCAGAGTTCCAGACATACAGAAACACACACACACACACACAAACACACACACACACACGCACACACACACAAACAAACACACACACAAACACACACACATATACACACATATACACACACACAAACATACACACACAAGCACACACACAAACATACACAAGCCCCTCTGCATGACCAGCACATTATCAAAATAACAAATTCCCCTATAACATTCGCTGTGCCATTGTCATTATTTTTTATCTGCATCAGATTAACGTAAAACAATGTATTACATCTGGGTCTAAAACAATGTATTACATCTGGGTCTAAAACAATGTATTACATCTGGGTCTAAAACAATGTATTACATCTGGGTCTAAAACAACGGATTACATTTGGGTCTAAAACAATGTCTTACATCTGCGTCTAAAATGTTTTATTACATCTGGGTCTAAAACAATGTGTTACATCTGGGTCTAAAACAGTCTAATATATCGGAGGTCTGCAGCATATGTTCTCTGAGGCATTCAGACAGGCTGAACAGTCCTGGGGGGAATGTGTACAAATGGAATATGAGCACTAGCCTGGTTATCTACTCTGCTGTGTTTACTGAGATAAACAGCACAGCAGATAGCTGCAGGCCTGGAGGGAAAGGTTGGGCTAGATACAGAAAGGGAAGGCACTGTACTGTAGTTGCTGGGATGGTAGGGCAGCTCGTGGTGTGTGTGCATGTGTGTGTGCGTGCCTGAATGTTCTTTCCTGAATGTGTACCTCCCTCCTCCATCCTTATAACTTCCACACCGCGTGTACAGACACCATCTCCTGTTCTCTCTGTCTCTCTGTTTCTCTCTGTCTCTCTCTCTCTCTCTCTCTCTCTCTCTATATATATATATATATATATCTCTCTCTCTCTCTCTGTCTTTCTCTGTCTCTCTCACTCTCTTAAGGCGTCCGCATGCTTCCCATCCGAAGCAGTTTGGAACAGTTAGTGCATATCATATATTATGTAGACATTTTGTGACGTTTTTGATTGTCTTGGTCTTCGCAAGGGTTTTTTCGGCTGTTCGTTCACATCAAAAATTCTTGAGGCAAGTAGAACTTCAGTAGCCAAAGTCGGTAGCAGAAGTCGGTAGCCAAAGTCTACTTCCCTTTGTCGGTCAACATTGAAGTGTTTGTTGTCATTCAACAAGAGACAACTAATTTTCATGCACATTTTCACTTGAGAAATATTGCACCAAATATCTTAGTTATATATAAAAAAAAATCTAATTGTAAAATAAATATTCTTGGCAAACGACAGATTTCTTGAGTTATCTTAGATTAATTATGACTATTTTGAGGATGTGTATACTCGCTACGGCGTCTCAAGATGGACAAACAGTACTATTGCCGCTTTTTTCTCGTTTTTCAAGCGAAAGTCTTAAGGGACGACATTCACTTCGCCTAGCTGAGTTCTGCTAGGAACAAACCGAACCTAGTATGCAGATGCCTTTACGCACTCACTTCTCCCCTCTCTCTCTCCTCCTCCTGCACTCCCCCTCTCTTTCTCTCTCCCTCCATCTCTCTCTCACTATTCTCCCTCTCTCCTTCTCTCCTCTCCTCTCTTCTGGTGTGGAAACAGAACAGATGTCTAACGGCCGGCCTCCATTACCCTCTAGTCCTTACGGAGATAAGTCACTGGCTCTGCCCAGTCAGTAGTGCTTCTTACAGGGATAACTCACCAGCCCTGGCCCTGCTGCTGTCCAACCTCCAGACATTTACATTACATTTTAGTCATTTAGCAGACGCTCTTATCCAGAGCGACTTACAGTTAGTGAGTGCATACATTTTCATACTGGCCCCCCGTGGGAATCGAACCCACAACCCTGGCGTTGCAAACGCCATGCTCTACCAACTGAGCTACAGAGGGCCTTCATTTGGTTGTCATCATCTTCTTAGCTGTGTAACTTCAAGGTTAGGAGGTTGGTGATTCTAGGGTAGTGTGCACCAGGGTAGGGGTCAATTCAGGATCAATTCACTAAATCCAGGAAGTAAATTACAATTGTGACAGGACGACACAGAGCGGCCTGGAACGCCGCTAACAGGAATAGGGACTCAATAAACTACCCAAAGCCCCATCTACATGCAACTTTAATGATCCAACCAAAATTATAATTCTAGGTCTAACATCCCTCCAACCAACCCCAGGCTACCTCATACCTCTCTATATCAGGCTGATGTTGTAAAGATGTGGGTCTTGCTTCCTCAGATCAAATGGGTTAGGGTTGGTCTACAGACGGGGAGAAGGAGGACCAGTACCCCTCAGGCCTCCTCCATCAACCCCTCTTCCTCCTTTCCTTATATTCTTCTTCCATATTTACTCCTCCTCATCGCTTCTCCAGTTTCTTGAACTTGGCCTCAAGCTTTTTGGAGTAGGTGTCCAGTTTATAAGCAGCCTGCTACAGAGACGACACTTGTTCTTCAATCTGGTTTATTTGGTCTAGATAGGGCTGGAGGCTGGCGTACTTATGGTTGAGGTCCTGCAGGTTCCTGCTGATGTTAATGCTGATGTCTTTCATCTCCATGTACTTCAGACTGGTCAGCTTGTTCATGTTCTCCAGCACACGGTAGTCCTCACAGGTGCCTGTGAGTTCTCCTTGTCAGACGTCAGGAGTGTGTTTGTGTGCGTGCGTGCATTCATGCATGCGTGTGCATGTGTGCACGATTTCAGCACCCAACCATTAGACCCCCACTCCTCACATTCCGTCTGCCCAGACTGGAGGCTCACCAGGCAGGGCTGGGAGCCTGTGAAGATGGGGCAGTGAGCCAAACCCTAGTTCTACCTCCCTATAACTCCTGGAAGCTGGAAGTGTGATAGTGTCAGCTGAGCTTATGATCTGGATTGCATCCCAAAAGGCAACCGATCCCTTATATAGTGCGCTACTTTTGACCAGAGCCCTATGGACCCTTGTCAAAAGTAGTGCACTATACAGGCCATAAGGTACCATTTGGGACACATCCTGTACTATCGCTCTGTGTAAGTGGTCATTAAAGAGACGCCTGACAGCGGTGTCTTATATGAGTACTGGTGTGTGTGTGTGTGTGTGTGTGTTTGTGTGTGTGTGTGTGTGTGTGTGTGTGTGTGTGTGTGTGTGTGTGTGTGTGTGTGTGTGTATGTGTGTGTGTGTGTGTGTGTATGTGTGTGTGTTTTCCTAACCAAAGCGGACCTGATGGGAACCTGTGTCCACAGTCCTGCTTTATCCTCTCTTTCTGGCTCAAAATCTCCTTTCAGCTTTGCTGAGTACAGACCGAGCCAAAGAGTTAGAAAACATATCTATCAAAAATATGTCTTCCTAACCAAAGCGGACCTGATGGACACCCACGTCCACAGTCCTGCTTTTTCTCTCTTTCTTGCTCAAGATCTCCCTTCAGCCACGCTGAGTACAGATCGAGCCAAAGAGTTAGAAGACATATCTAAGAGATAGAAACGGATAAATGGAGACGGTGTCGACCATGACGCTGCTCTACAAATATCCTCTACCCCTGTTCCTCTGAAAAGGGCAGTAGAAGCTGCTACTCCACGAGTGGAGTGAGCTCTGATACCCTGAGGCAGTTGTCGCCCCGCTGCCTCGTAAGCTGTCTCAATGCCTTCACAAAGCCAATGAGACAATCGCTGTTTTGAAAGTGGTCTACCTAATGCAGCCGCACCGTGACACACAAACAGCTGAGGCGATGACCTAATCGCTGCTGTGCGCTCAACGTAACACGCCAAAGCGCGCACTGGGCACAGACAATGAAGCTTTTCCTCACTCCTCTCCCCATGAGGAGGGGGAGAAAAAGCCCACAACTCCACGGTCTTTGATCTATATGCACTGCTAATAACCTCCGGCAAAAACGCCGGGTTAGGACGTAACACCGCTCTGCTCAGATCGCCATTAATGGCAAGGCAGTCGGGTCTCGTCGACAGAGCACACAAATCACTGACACGCTTAGCGGTAGTCAAAGCGAGCAACAGTGCCGTCTTGATAGACAGCATCTTGAGGGGTATTTGATTCAATGGCTCGAACGGCGACTTACATAGCGCTTCGAGTACCAAAGCCAAATCCCACTGGGGCAGCGTGGCTCTAGGCATTGGCCTAAGCCGCCGCGTTCCCAATAAGAAACGTTTCACTAGAGGGTGGCTGAACACATTCGTTCCGCCAAACCCCTCATGACCAGCTGAAATTGCCGCTGCAAACACTCTAATGGTGGAGGGCGATTTCTGCTTATCAAACATAAACTGCAGAAAAGAGAGCACACTCTCAACCTGACAGTTCATGGGGTCCACACCCTGTGTGTCACACCATCGTGAAAAAACGTTCCATCTGCTGGTATACATCCTAGAAGTGGAACCGGCTCGTGCACCCTGTATGGTTCTGATCACTGCATCAGATAACCCACGGCGCCTCAACCTGTCCCATTCAGGAACCAAGCCTTCAGTGGTTGGCCAATTATGGGCCACTGCCCTATCGAGCCTCCCACCTGGGTCAACGCGTCCCGTCGATGTGGAATTGGCCAAAGTGGCGCAATCAACATCTGACTCATCTCCGCAAACCACGGAGCCCCTGGTCGATCGGGGGCTATCAATATTATTGACAGCCCTCCTGATCTCACCCTGGCTAGCAGTGGGAGAATGCAAGACAGCGGAGGGAATGCATACAGGAGAACTTTCGGCCACGGGTAGTGCGCGAATGCGTCTCTTCCCAGTGGTGGTTCGTCCTGTTCCCTCAGGGAGAACCATAGGGGACATTGCGCGTTCACGCGTGACGCGAATAGATCCACTTCGGCTCTCCCGAACTGTTCCCAAATTTGGAGAACAATGTCCGGATGCAGACACCACTCGTCGTCTCGAGGACCCCCTCTTGACATGAGGTCTGCTCCTACGTTCAAGTAGCCCGGAATGTGTGCTGCTCTCAACGAGCGAAGGTGCTTGTGAGCCCACAGCCACAGTTCCTCTGCCGCCCGGTGGAGAACAGGAGACCTGACTCCTCCCTGGCGATTTATGTGAGCCACTGTGGTCCGGTTGTCTGACCAGACCAGCACATCGCGACCCCGAAGGGTAGGCGCGAAGTGGGTCTGAACCAGTCGAACCATTTCCAACTCCAAGAGGTTTATGTGACAACCTGATTGAGGCCACACACCTCCTATCGCTTGAGTCTGACATGTCCCTCCCCATCCAGTCAGAGAAGCATCTGTAAACACTGGAATGTAGGATGACACCTTGCCCATCGGAACTCCGTGCGTGAGAACGCTCGGATTCCTCCAATAGTCCAGGTCTGCTCTTAGCGAGAGAGGAACCACCACCAACCGATGACGTTGACGCACTGGGTCTAGTCTTAGTTGGGCGAACCATTGCTGTATTCTGTGCATGTGCAGAAGTCCCAGCGGAACCACAGAGTGGGCTGACGACATGAGACCCAAAAGTGACATGATCGACAGCGCCGTCACTGTGCGATTCGGACGACACTTCCTCAGGGCTAGCAACAATGCTACCCTTCGAGGGTCCGAAATTCGAGCCCTCATCATTACAGTGTCTAGCTGTAGCCCCAGGTAGACAATCTGATGACTGGGCCAGGGCGCGCTCTTTTTCCAATTCACAGCGAACCCCAGACGTGTGAGATGAATCACCGTCTGTGTTGTGTGAGTGAACGCCAGCTCTGCTGACGGGGCGAGAACCAGCAGGTCGTCTAGGTAGGCTAATAGCCGTATCCCTTGACGACGCAACGGTTCCAATGCCGCCTCCACACATTTGGAAAAGGTTCGAGGTGCCAGGGCGTACCCGAATGGCATCCTTGTGAACTCGTACGCCACCCCTTGAAAGGCGAACCGCAGAAACTTCCTGTGACGCGATTGTATCAGCACATGGAAGTACGCGTCCTTTAGGTCTATGCTTGTACAAAAGTCTCCTTTCTGGACACATTCCAGTAGACGTTTTGTCGTCAGCATTCGGAAGGGCCGTTTGGTTATGCTCTCGTTGAGAATGCGTACATCCAAAATCGGCCTCACTCCCCCCGTCTTTTTGGGCACTAGGAAATAAGGCGAATATAGCCCTTTGTTCCTTTGCTCCCGGGGAACTACTGTGACCGCCTCCTTCGCCAAAATTTCCGTAATCTCTGACATCAGAGCGGCCACTTTGTCTGGCGTTTTCATCACCGTCTCCACCACTCCCCTGAACGGGGGTGGGGTCCGATGGAATTGGAGGGCATAACCCTTCTGCAACGTCTGTTCTAGCCAGCGTGAGAGGGTACAGCTTCGCTGCCACTGCCAGCAATGCAGAGAAAGCGGGCGCGCACAAAGCTGTGGTGCATCCAGTAGGAAGGACCTGTATTCCTCTATGGCCCTCGCCGCCGCTATTCCCCAACACGGGGTTGGTGGAATAGCCCAAGGCGGGCCCCCCTCGAAAGGGAGAGGAAACATCAGCACGTTCTGAGAGAATCGGAGGCCTTGATACGTCAGTTACGTCTGTAACTCTAGTATTCCGGCCCTCCGTAAACGTAGCACGGTTTTGAGCTGCACTGACTGAGGTATTAACCTGAGACAGAGCGCTCTCCCCGGATAGCAATTGCGTCATCATGTCATTGTCTGACTGAGACTGCTGCTTGCCATGAGATCCGTCCACTGCAGTACTCAACAGAGTCTGGAAAGTGTGGTCTCTAACTGGTACCACAAGGTGGCGCCACAATACCTATTTTTCACTGGTCTCATGAGGTTGCTCAACTGCACACTCTAGGTGTGGTGAGCTGTACTCAGAGCAGTGGGTATTGTTACGTTCTGAATTAACCGGGGGCGCCCATACATTGGTTACACCTGTAACTCTAGTATTTCGGCCCTCCGTGAACGTCGCACGTGTCTGAACTGCGCTGGCTGAGGCGTTAGCCTGATGCATGGCGTCATTCCCAGCTAGCGGCTGCGTCTTCATGTCATACTTAGACTGAGACAGCTGCCTGCTATGTGAGACCTTTACTACAGAGCTCCTAGGAGTCTGTAGTAAAATATATTTATTAGGTGAGCTAAGGCTACGCCTTGCTACCCTTTTCTCCTTCCTCTCCTGTGTGTGTTCAACTACGCACCCTCGGTGGGTTGAGCTACACTCAGGATGGTGGGAGAAATTCATAGGACGTGAAGTACTCTGCAATGTGTCATGGAAAAAGGGCTCTTTTGTGACAATGTCAGTGGGAGCCAACTCTTTATTCACATAACAACAATAAACATTTCCCTCCATGCCCTGAACAATAGGGTGGGGGGGAACAGTGGGCTCTGTCGCGTCCAGCGCCGAGCCGTCATCCGTCCTCTCCCCCTCGTCCCGTCATTGACGCCGTCGTTTCTGGCTGACCTTCTGGTGTTGCCAGGACGGTTTAGTGACGACCTCTCTCGCCGGCGGAATCGTCGCCACCACTGTCGTCGCTGGGGGGGCCGAGCCCGCTCGCCTGCTGTCGGTGGTAGGCGCCTGTCGCCTGGCCCGTCGCCTCCCTGTAGTTCTACTGGGGGCGTTAGAGGTTGACGGGTTAGTTGAAGCCCGGCTAAACTTGCCTGCCAACGGCAGGTGTTTAGCCAGGTGCTTCCTCTCTTCGTCTAGCTTGCCGAAACGCTCCGTCGCCTCCTTAACGGCGACCCCAAAGAGGCCCTCGCTAGAGACGGGAGCGTTTAGCAGCGAGGCTCTGTCCGTCTCCTTCATGGCCGTCATTGACAGCCAGAGGTGACGTTCCATGACCACCGAGGTGACCATGGACCGGCCTGCGCATATCGCTGACGCCTGTGTCAGATGATAATAGCGCCAGAAATCCTGGACGCCTCTTCAATCTCCTCGCTGGTCAACTCAGACCTACCCGTTGTTAGACAGGATAGGGAGGCCGCGAGGAGGGCAAAATTGTTAGCCGCTGACACAGCCTGGGCTCCCAGCGTAAAGGACTTCTCAGCCAGCTGTGCTGTGAGTCTGTCCTTTTGTGCTGGCAAGGTGGCTTTCTTGGAGGCCGCCCAGAGACTCGAACCCGGCACTAGATACGCCGCCATGGCGCTCTCGAGCCTAGGGATTCCCTTGGCAGCCCACTCACGTCCAGCCACTCTCGTGAATGGGGTGTACACTCTGGCCGGCGAACGCGCCGCCAGGGGTGTATCCCACGAGCCCTCGACATATTTTCCGAGAGAAGGCATAGCAGGAGCCATTGGCTCAGCTGCCTTTCTCGTTCTAGAGTAGGGGCCGCCCTCCATCATGTCGACCTCCACAGTGGGGGAAGCAGGGGGCAGCGCTATCTCAAGTCGATTCGCGGCTCTCTCAATGAGTTCGGGGAAGTCCGAACGCAGAGAGGCCGCTGCGAAGGACAGGGCTGCTGACGTAACAGAGCCCATGTCGTCATCGCACAAGGAGCCTTCAGACCTCACACTCCCCAAAGGGAAGGGGGTCTTGAAGGTTGGCATCAGAGGGTCGGATTTTTCCATTGGAACATCCATCTCTGCGTCTCTCTCCTTGTCATCCCCTGAGTCAGCACTGTCCGACGACGCCTCTGAAGCAGAGGCGAGAAGAGACAGTACATCCTCTAGGGGGATATCCTCCCTAAAAAACGCCCAACGCTGCTTCCTCACCTTCATAGGAAGGAGGGCGCAGGAGGCGCAATTAGGGGGATTGCCGGTCCCTTCCTTGGCATGCTGCGGCCCCAAACACACGAAACAGAGGTCGTGGGGGTCCGCAGATGCCATGGAGGAACATCGGCACTGAGCCCTGAAAAGGGCTTTTGGGGGTGGAAAATCTCCTGGTGTGCTCATATTAGAAGACGTCGATGGCTGGCTCATCGACGGCGATTTCTTCCTGAGTCTTCTCTTCGTCTCTTCTTGGCTTCTTCAGTCTAGTCGTCCAGTCGCTGAAGATAATGGGAGGCTGATTGAGGGGAGGCATCCCCTCTTATAGGGACACCTGTGCTCCCATTGGCTGCAGGTGTGTGCATAAATTTGTTTCAGGCTGCTGCTGCCTTAGGGCAGAGGGTAAACCACTAGGAGCAGAGCTCCCCTATGGGGCGGAGCTCCACGATATAGAACACTGGAATGATAGATGTGCAAGAGATGATGTGCAAATAGAGATACTGGTGCGCAAATGAGCAAAATAAAGAACAATATGGGGATGAGGTAGTTGGGTGGGCTAAATTCAGATGGGCTGTGTACAGGTGCAGTGATCGGTAAGGTGCTCTGTCAACTGATGCTTAAAGTTAGTGAGGGAGATAAGAGTCTCCAGCTTCAGAGATTTTTGCAATTCGTTCCAGTCATTGGCAGCAGAGAACTGGAAGGAATGGCGGCCAAAGGAGGTGTTGGCTTTGGCTTTGTGAGATATACCTGCTAGAGCGCATATACGATGGGTGGGTGTTGCTATGGTGACCAATGAGCTAAGATAAGGTGGGGATTTGCCTAGCAGTGATTTACAGATGGCCTGGAGCCAGTGGGTTTGGCGACGAATATGTAGTGAGGACCAGCCAACAAGAGTGTACAGGTCACAGTGGTGGGTAGTATATAGGGCTTTGGTGACAAAACGGATGGCACTGTGATAGACTACATCCAATTTGCTGAGTAGAGTGTTGGAGGCTATTTTGTAAATGACATCGCCGATGTCAAGGATCGGTAGGATAGTCAGATTTACGAGGGCATGTTTGGCAGCATGAGTGAAGGAGGTTTTGTTACGAAATAGGAAGCTGATTCTAGATTTAACTTTGGATTGGAGATTCTTAATGTGAGTCTGGAAGGAGAGTTTACAGTCTAACCAGACACCTAGGTATTTGTAGTTGTCCACATACTCTAGGTCAGACCCGTTGAGAGTAGTGATTTTAGTCGGGTGGGTGGGTGCCAGCAGCGTTTGATTGAAGAGCAAGCATTTAGTTTTACTAGTGTTTAAGAGCAGTTGGAGGCTACTGAAGGAGTGTTGTATGGCTTTGAAGCTTGTTTGGAGGTTTGTTAACACAGTATCCAATGAAGGGCCAGATGTATACAAAATGGTGTCGTCTGCGTAGAGGTGGATCTGAGAGTCACCAGCAGCAAGAGCGACATCATTGATATACATGGAGAAAAGAGTCGGCCCAAGAATTGAACCCTGTGGCACCCCCATAGAGACTGCCAGAGGTCCAGACAACAGGCCCTCCGATATTAACACATTGAACTCTGTCTGAGAAGTAGTTGGTGAACCAGGCGAGGCAGTCATTTGAGAAACCAAGGCTATTTAGTCTGCCAATAAGAATGCGGAGGTTGACAGAGTCGAAAGCCTTGGCCAGGTCGTTGAAGACGGTATGTGGAAATATATCTTGCTCTACCTCCGCCTCTACCTCTCTCCCTCGACCTCTGTATTCCCTGGCCTTACCTTCTACATCAGACCAGCAGGAGAGATGGTGAGGCTAGATCGTGTGAGATTGGATTGTGAGGGAGGCATGGAGTGACAGGGAGGGAGGAAGGGAAGGAGGGATGGATGGGATGGAGAGAGAGCGAGAGGGAGCAAAAGAGGGAGAGAGAGAGAGAGAGAGAGAGACCAACTGGCCCAGCTGTCAGAACCTCTCATTAGTCTAAGATAGCCTCTCTGCCAATGTGACACTGATTACTAAAAACCCTAATTTAGAACTTCTCCCTCCTGCTCGGGTTGGAGACAAACACAGTTAGCTAAGCCACACACACACACACCACAGCTAATGTAGTCACTGAAACCCTTAACAAGGAGTTGCAGTCAGTTTTGACATGGGTGGCCAGTAATAATCTGGTCCTGAACATCTCTAAAACTATTTGACCTTTATTTAGCTAGGCAAATCAGTTAAGAACAAATTCTTATTTACAATAACAGACGACCCCAGGCGACACTGGGCCACTTGTGCACCGCCCTATGGGTCTCCCAATCACGGCAGGATTGTGATACAGCCTGGAATCAAACCAGGGTCTGTAGTGACGCCTCTAGCACTGAGATGCAGTGCCTTAGACCGCTGCACCACTCAGGAGCCCATTCATTCGCGAGCCCATTCAAGTAAGAGCATTGTATTTGGTACAAATCATTCCCTAAGTTCTAGACCTCAGCTGAATCTGGTAATGAATGTTGTGGCTGTTGAGGAGACTAAATTACACGGTGTTACCTTAGATTGGCATGGTCAAAACATATAGATTCAATGGTTGTAAAGATGGGGAGAAGTCTGTCTGTAATAAAGAGATATTCTGCTTTTTTTGACACCACACTCCAAAAGGCAAGTCCTGCAGGCTCTAGTTTTGTCTTATCTTGATTATTGTCCAGTCGTGTGGTCCAGTGCTGCAAGGAAAGATCTAGTTAAGCTGCAGCTGGTCCAGAACAGAGCGGCACGTCTTGCTCTTTATTGTAATCAGAGGGCTGATATAAATACTATGCATGCCAGTCTGTCTTGGATAAGAGTTGAGGAGAGACTGACTTCATCACTTCTTCTTTTTATAAGAAACATTAATTGGTTGAAAATCCCAAACTGTTTGCATAGTCAACTTACACACAGCTCTGACACACACGCTTACCCCACCAGACACGCCACCAGGGGTCTTTTCAAAGTCCCCAAATCCAGAACAAATTCTAGAAAGTGTACAGTATTATATAGAGCCATTATTGTGTGGAACTCCCTTCCATCTCATATTGCTCAAATGAACAGCAAACCTGGTTTAATAAAACAGATAAAGCAACACCTCACTGCACAACGCCTCTCCTCTATTTGGCCAAGATAGTTTGTGTGTATGTATTGATATGTAGGCTACGTGTGCCATTTTTACATTGATGTAGTTCTGTTCTTGAGCTGTTCTTGTCTATTCATGTTCTGTATTATGTTTCATGTTCTGTGTGGACTCCAGGAAGAGTAGCTGCTGCTTTTGCAACAAATAATGGGGATCCTAATAAAATACAAAATACACACACACACACACACTCTCTCTCTCTCTCTCGCTCTCTTTACCCTCCTCTCCTCTTTCTTACCCCTAAAAACGCATTAAACCACATTTAATTTCATCTCATTTCATTTAACAATCACGTCCTCCTCTTCTACTCTGGGATTCAGGCTTTCATTTAAAAAAGCCATAAAGGCCAACCGCTTGTCTTCTGCCTCTATTTAAAAGCTATTTATTGGTCGTTTTCAGGGTGTAAATAAATACTAAATGGCATTATTGAACAATGAGGCTTCCACTGGTGCGGGCCTCAGTGGGCGAGAGGGTAGCGGTGTGGGATATAAAGGGGAGGAACTGTGGCATCCCAAATGGCACCCTATTCACTATACAGTGCACTACTTTTAACCAAAGCCCTATGACCCTGGTCATAAGTAGTGCAATATATACAGTGCGGAGAACAAGTATTTGATACACTGCCGATTTTGCAGGTTTTCCTACTTACAAAGCATGTAGAGGTCTGTAATATTTATCATAGGTACACTTCAACTGTGAGAGACGGAATCTAAAACAAAAATCCAGAAAATCACATTGTATGATTTTTAAGTAATTAATTTGCATTTTATTGCATGACATAAGTATTTGATACATCAGAAAAGCAGAACTTAATATTTGGTACAGAAACCTTTGTTTGCAATTACAGAGATCATATGTTTCCTGTAGGTCTTGACCAGGTTTGCACACACTGCAGCAGGGATTTTGGCCCACTCCTCCATGTAGACCTTCTCCAGATCCTTCAGGTTTCGGGGCTGTCGCTGGGCAATAAGGACTTTCAGCTCCCTCCAAAGATTTTCTATTGGGTTCAGGTCTGGAGACTGGCTAGGCCACTCCAGGACCTTGAGATGCTTCTTACGGAGCCACTCCTTAGTTGCCCTGGCTGTGTGTTTCGGGTCGTTGTCATGCTGGAAAACCCAGCCACGACCCATCTTCAATGCTCTTACTGAGGGAAGGAGGTTGTTGGCCAAGATCTCGCGATACATGGCCCCATCCATCCTCCTCTCAATACGGTGCAGTCGTCCTGTCCCATTTGCAGAAAAGCATCCCCAAAGAATGATGTTTCCACCTCCATGCTTCACTGTTGGGATGGTGTTATTGGGGTTGTACTCATCCTTCTTCTTCCTCCAAACACGGCGAGTGGAGTTTAGACCAAAAAGCTCTATTTTTGTCTCATCAGACCACATGACCTTCTCCCATTCCTCCTCTTGGATCATCCAGATGGTCATTGGCAAACTTCAGACGGACCTGGATATGCGCTGGCTTGAGCAGGGGGACCTTGCGTGTGCTGCAGGATTTTAATGCATGACGGTGTAGTGTGTTACTAATGGTTTTCTTTGAGACTGTGGTCCCAGCTCTCTTCAGGTCATTGACCAGGTCCTGCCGTGTAGTTCTGGGCTGATCCCTCACCTTCCTCATGATCATTGATGCCCCACGAGGTGAGATCTTGCATGGAGCCCCAGACCGAGGGTGATTGACCGTCATCTTGAACTTCTTCCATTTTCTAATAATTGCGCCAACAGTTGTTGCCTTCTCACCAAGCTGCTTCCCTATTGTCCTGTAGCCCATCCCAGCCTTGTGCGGGTCTACAATTTTATTCCTGATGTCCTTACACAGCTCTCTGGTCTTGGCCATTGTGGAGAGGTTGGAGTCTGTTTGATTGAGTGTGTGGACAGGTGTCTTTTATACAGGTAACGAGTTCAAACAGGTGCAGTTAATACAGGTAATGAGTGGAGAACAGGAGGGCTTCTTAAAGACAAACTAACAGGCCTGTGAGAGCCGGAATTCTTACTGGTTGATAGGTGATCAAATACTTATGTCATGCAATAAAATGCAAATTAATTACTTAAAAATCATTCAATGTGATTTTCTGGATTTTTGTTTTAGATTCCGTCTCTCACAGTTGAAGGGTACCTATGATAAAAATGACAGACCTCTACATGCTTTGTAAGTAGGAAAACCTGCAAAATTGGCAGTGTATCAAATACTTGTTCTCCCCACTGTATATAGTGCCATATAGGACGCAGCCTTAGAGTTAAACATCTTTATTGATCTGGATGACATGTCTCAGTGCTGAGGATTGGTCTTTGTTCATCATATCAGAGAGAGGGAGGGAGGAAAGGAGGTACAGAAAATGGAAGGGAGAAAGGGAGTGAACGAGGAAGGAGCAAGGGAGAGAGGGCCATGCTGTAGAAGGGAGAGAGAGACATACTGTAGAAGGGAGAGAGAGACATACTGTAGAAGGGAGAGAGGGCCATACTGTAGAAGGGAGAGAGAGACATACTGTAGAAGGGAGAGAGGGCCATACTGTAGAAGGGAGTAGGGCCATACTGTAGAAGGGAGAGAGAGACATACTGTAGAAGGGAGTAGGGCCATACTGTAGAAGGGAGAGAGGGCCATGTTGTAGAAGGGAGAGAGAGACATACTGTAGAAGGGAGAGAGGGCCATACTGTAGAAGGGAGTAGGGCCATACTCTAGAAGGGAGAGAGAGCCATGCTGTAGAAGGGAGTAGGGCCATACTGTAGAAGGGAGTAGGGCCATACTGTAGAAGGGAGAGAGAGCCATGCTGTAAAAGGGAGTAGGGCCATACTGTAGAAGGGAGAGAGAGCCATACTGTAGAAGGGAGTAGGGCCATACTGTAGAAGGGAGTAGGGCCATACTGTAGAAGGGAGAGAGAGCCATGCTGTAGAAGGGAGAGAGAGACATACTGTAGAAGGGAGAGAGAGCCATACTGTAGAAGGGAGTAGGGTCATACTGTAGAACGGAGAGAGAGCCATACTGTAGAAGGGAATAGGGCCATACTGTAGAAGGGAGTAGGGCCATACTGTATAAGGGAGAGAGAGCCATGCTGTAGAAGGGAGAGAGAGACATACTGTAGAAGGGAGAGAGGGCCATACTGTAAAAGGGAGTAGGGCAATACTGTAGAAGGGAGAGAGGGCCATACTGTAGAAGGGAGTAGGGCCATACTGTAGAAGGGAGAGAGGGCCATACTGTAGAAGGGAGTAGGGCCATACTGTAGAAGGGAGTAGGGCCATACTGTAGAAGGGAGAGAGAGCCATGCTGTAGAAGGGAGAGAGAGACATACTGTAGAAGGGAGAGAGAGCCATACTGTAGAAGGGAGTAGGGTCATACTGTAGAACGGAGAGAGAGCCATACTGTAGAAGGGAGTAGGGCCATACTGTAGAAGGGAGTAGGGCCATACTGTATAAGGGAGAGAGAGCCATGCTGTAGAAGGGAGAGAGAGACATACTGTAGAAGGGAGAGAGGGCCATACTGTAAAAGGGAGTAGGGCAATACTGTAGAAGGGAGAGAGGGCCATACTGTAGAAGGGAGTAGGGCCATACTGTAGAAGGGAGAGAGGGCCATACTGTAGAAGGGAGTAGGGCCATACTGTAGAAGGGAGAGAGGGCCATACTGTAGAAGGGAGTAGGGCCATACTGTAGAAGGGGAGTAGGGCCATACTGTAGAAGGGAGAGAGAGCCATGCTGTAGAAGGGAGAGAGAGGACATACTGTAGAAGGGAGAGAGAGCCATACTGTAGAAGGGAGTAGGGTCATACTGTAGAAGGGAGAGAGAGCCATACTGTAGAAGGGAGTAGGGCCATACTGTAGAAGGGAGTAGGGCCATACTGTAGAAGGGAGAGAGAGCCATGCTGTAGAAGGGAGAGAGATACATACTGTAGAAGGGAGAGAGGGCCATACTGTAGAAGGGAGTAGGGCCATACTGTAGAAGGGAGAAAGGGCCATACTGTAGAAGGGAGTAGGGCCATACTGTAGAAGGGAGAGAGGGCCATACTGTAGAAGGGAGTAGGGCCATACTGTAGAAGGGAGAGAGGGCCATACTGTAGAAGGGAGTAGGGCCATACTGTAGAAGGGAGAGAGGGCCATACTGTAGAAGGGAGTAGGGCCATACTGTAGAAGGGAGAGAGAGCCATGCTGTAGAAGGGAGAGAGAGACATACTGTAGAAGGGAGAGAGGGCCATACTGTAGAAGGGAGTAGGGCCATACTGTAGAAGGGAGAGAGAGCCATGCTGTAGAAGGGAGAGAGAGACATACTGTAGAAGGGAGAGAGGGCCATACTGTAGAAGGGAGTAGGGCCATACTGTAGAAGGGAGAGGAGAGCCATGCTGTAGAAGGGAGAGAGAGACATACTGTAGAAGGAGAGAGAGGGCCCATACTGTAGAAGGGAGTAGGGCCATACTGTAGAAGGGAGAGAGGGCCATACTGTAGAAGGGAGTAGGGCCATACTGTAGAAGGGAGAGAGGGCCATACTGTAGAAGGGAGTAGGGCCATACTGTAGAAGGGAGAGAGGGCCATACTGTAGAAGGGAGTAGGGCCATACTGTAGAAGGGAGAGAGAGCCATGCTGTAGAAGGGAGAGAGAGACATACTGTAGAAGGGAGAGAGGGCCATACTGTAGAAGGGAGTAGGGCCATACTGTAGAAGGGAGAGAGAGCCATGCTGTAGAAGGGAGTAGGGCCATACTGTAGAAGGGAGAGAGGGCCATACTGTAGAATGGAGAGAGAGACATACTGTAGAAGGGAGAGAGGGCCATACGTAGAAGGGAGTATGGGCCATACTGTAGAAAGGAGAGAGAGCCATGCTGTAGAAGGGGAGAGAGAGACATACTGTAGAAGGGAGAGAGGGCCATACTGTAGAAGGGAGAGAGAGCCATGCTGTAGAAGGGAGAGAGAGACATACTGTAGAAGGGAGTAGGGCCATACTGTAGAAGGGAGTAGGGCCATACTGTAGAAGGGAGAGAGAGCCATGCTGTAGAAGGGAAAGAGAGACATACTGTAGAAGGGGAGAGAGGGCCATACTGTAGAAGGGAGTAGGGCCATACTGTAGAAGGGAGAGAGAGCCATGCTGTAGAAGGGAGAGAGAGACATACTGTAGAAGGGAGTAGGGCCATACTGTAGAAGGGAGTAGGGCCATACTGTAGAAGAGAGAGAGAGCCATACTGTAGAAGGGAGTAGGGCCATACTGTAGAAGGGAGAGAGGGCCATACTGTAGAAGGGAGTAGGGCCATACTTTAGAAGGGAGAGAGAGCCATACTGTAGAAGGGAGAGAGAGACATACTGTAGAAGGGAGAGAGGGCCATACTGTAGAAGGGAGAGAGAGCCATGCTGTAGAAGGGAGTAGGGCCATACTGTAGAAGGGAGTAGGGCCATACTGTAGAAGGGAGAGAGGGCCATACTGTAGAAGGGAGTAGGGCCATACTGTAGAAGGGAGAGAGAGCCATACTGTAGAAGGGAGAGAGGGCCATACTGTAGAAGGGAGAGAGGGCCATACTGTAGAAGGGAGAGAGGGCCATACTGTAGAAGGGGAGAGAGAGCCATGCTGTAGAAGGGAGAGAGGGCCATACTGTAGAAGGGAGTAGGGCCATACTGTAGAAAGGAGAGAGAGCCATGCTGTAGAAGGGAGAGAGAGACATACTGTAGAAGGGAGAGAGGGCCATACTGTAGAAGGGAGAGAGAGCCATGCTGTAGAAGGGAGAGAGAGACATACTGTAGAAGGGAGTAGGGCCATACTGTAGAAGGGAGTAGGCCATACTGTAGAAGGGAGAGAGAGCCATGCTGTAGAAGGGAAAGAGAGACTACTGTAGAAGGGAGAGAGGGCCATACTGTAGAAGGGAGTAGGGCCATACTGTAGAAGGGAGAGAGAGCCATGCTGTAGAAGGGAGAGAGAGACATACTGTAGAAGGGAGTAGGGCCATACTGTAGAAGGGAGTAGGGCCATACTGTAGAAGAGAGAGAGAGCCATACTGTAGAAGGAGTAGGGCCATACTGTAGAAGGGAGAGAGGGCCATACTGTAGAAGGGAGTAGGGCCATACTTTAGAAGGGAGAGAGAGCCATACTGTAGAAGGGAGAGAGAGACATACTGTAGAAGGGAGAGAGGGCCATACTGTAGAAGGGAGAGAGAGCCATGCTGTAGAAGGGAGTAGGGCCATACTGTAGAAGGGAGAGAGGGCCATACTGTAGAAGGGAGTAGGGCCATACTGTAGAAGGGAGAGAGAGCCATACTGTAGAAGGGAGAGAGGGCCATACTGTAGAAGGGAGAGAGGGCCATACTGTAGAAGGGAGTAGGGCCATACTGTAGAAGGGAGTAGGGCCATACTGTAGAAGGGAGAGAGGGCCATACTGTAGAAGGGAGTAGGGCCATACTGTAGAAGGGAGAGAGAGCCATACTGTAGAAGGGAGAGAGGGCCATACTGTAGAAGGGAGAGAGGGCCATACTGTAGAAGGGAGAGAGGGCCATACTGTAGAAGGGAGTAGGGCCATACTGTAGAAGGGAGAGAGAGCCATACTTTTAAACTGAACTGAAGTCAAATCCCAAAAGACATTACATAGGGGCCTTTGGTGATTGTGTTGTTGATCATAGCAGCATTTAGATTTTTCTATTATTGAGATCATTAAAGATTTACATAATATACGATTGACATAATATACGATTTACATAATATAAGATTTACGTAATATAAGATTTATATAATATAAGATTAACATCATATAAGATTTACATCGTATAAAGTACAAAATAAACAACATGAATGTCTGTGACTCATATTAACAGCTTTATCTTCAGCCCTAATAAGACTTTCGGTTACGGATGCTGAAATAAAATGTCTAATGATAAAGGTAATGTAAAAAGACTTAGTAACCCCAGGTGGTCTCTTCACAAGAGTCTACCCTACAGCTACGATGAACACATATAGATGGACCATTCATTTTTAATACATCATCATTAGATACCAATTTTGGCCTATCATGACTATTTCAGCCCTTTGGATAGAATGCTGGTGAAAGAAAGAATGTTATGACTATTTCGGATGTGATCGACTAAGTGCTCAATTCAAACAGATCTGCTTTAGCCGAAATCCGCATAGCGGAACTGCGTTAAGGCGCTTGCTGACAGGCTGTGGTAAGCGGCGAAGGCCTTATAGAGTAGGGTGGCGGGCTGCAAATTGCAAGCAGGTTTGCAAGCAGTTCGTAGTGCTCGCTCCCGTGAACAGCGCTGAAGTCTTGAGCGGCTGCCGCGCATGGTTGACCAATGAGCATTGTTAATCTTGTCAACCAATCAAACAATGTTTTAATGACAACATTCAAGCTGACAACAACTGGGACCGCTGGTCTCTACACACGGCAGGCAGATTTTCTTGCAGTTCACCGCAGCCTGTCTGTAAGCGCCTTTGAAGCTGTCAAATCCACAAGCAGCTCCTCGCATTAAAAGGAATCCCATGAAGCCTTGTTTACAAGTTGGAACACAGGAATGTGAGATATAATCTACACATCGATTAGGCCGATAGAAATCCTCAATATTTCATTTAATGATTTTAAATTTGAGTTATTTCGATGCTCAGGGTGTCCCTGTTGGGGTCGTTAACGAGCATGTCTATGTCCAGTCCTAGAGAAAGATTTGTATTTCCTCATACAAACCACGGACGGCCTGTGCTGTGCCAGTGAGCCTGGCAGAGCTTGGCAGGAGAGGTGGAATATCCATTATCCTACTCTTCTATAGCTGAAATAAAATGTTTGATTTTTCTCTCCTTTGCTGTTGCGGGATGCCACTGCCATGCCCTCTCCTCTCTCTCTCTCTCTCTCTCTCTCTCTCTCTCTCTCTCTCTCTCTCTCTCTCTCTCTCTCTCTCTCTCTCTCTCTCTCTCTCTCTCTCCCTCTCTCTCTCTCTCTCTCTCTCTCTCTCTGTATCTCTCTCGCTCTTTCTCTCTCTCTCTCTCGCTCTCTCTGTCTCTCTCCCTCTGTGTCTCTCCTTCTCTCTCTCTCTCTCTCTCTCTCTCTCTCTCTCTATTCTCTCTCTCTCTATTCTCTCTCTCTCTCTCTCTCTCTCTCTCTTTCTCTGTATCTCTCTCTCTCTCTCTCTCTTTCTCTCTCTCTCTCTCTTGCTCTCTGTCTCTCTCTCTCTCTGTGTGTCTCTCTCTCTCTGTCTCTCTCTGTCGCTCTCTCTCTATCTCTCTCTCTTTCTCTGTCTCTCTCTGTCTCTCTCTGTCTCTCTGTCTCAATCTCTCTCTCTCTCTCTCTCTAAATTAAATTGAGAGAGTGAGAGAGAGAGAGCGAGAGAGAGACATACAGACAGACAGACAGACAGACAGACAGACAGACAGACATACAGACAGACAGACAGACATACAGACAGACAGACAGACAGACAGACATACAGACAGACAGACAGACAGACAGACAGACAGACAGACAGACAGACAGACAGACAGACAGACAGGCAGACAGACAGACAGACAGACAGACAGACAGACAGACAGACAGACAGACAGACAGACAGACAGACAGACAGACAGACAGACAGACAGACAGACAGACAGAGAGAGAGAGAGAGAGAGAGGGAGAGAGAGGGAAATAGAGGTGGAGAGAGAGAAAGAGAGGTGGAGAGAGAGAGAGAAAGAGAGGTGGAGAGAGCAAGAGAAAGAGAACGAGAGAGAGAGAAAGAGGTGGAGAGAGAGAAAGAGATCGAGAGAGAGAGACAATGTAAAATAAAATCAATTGTAACATTTGTAAACTACAGCTTTAGACTAACAGTGAAATGCTTACTTACAGGCCCTTCCCAACAATGCAAAGAGAAAAATATAGAAAAATAATAACACAAGGAATAAATACACATTGAGTAACGAAAACTTTAAACACAAGCTATAAACATGGGGTACTAGTACCGAGTCGATGTGCAGGGTTACGAGGTAAAGAAGACGTCCTCTCACTGTCAACTGCGTTTATTTTCAGCAAACTTAACATGTGTAAATATTTGTATGAACATAACAAGATTTAACAACTGAGACATAAACTGAACAAGTTCCACAGACATGTGACTAACATAAATTAAATAATGTGTCCCTGAACAAAGGGGGGGGGGGTCAAAATCAAAAGAAACAGTCTGTATCTGGTGTGGCCACCAGCTGCATTAAGTACTGCAGTACATCTCCTCCTCTTGGACTGCACCAGATTTTCCCGTTCTTGCTGTGAGATGTTACCCCACTCTTCCACCAAGGCACCTGCCTTACAACAGGCCTACAAGTCCAGTCCAGCCTCTCTCAGCCTATTGCGGACAGTCTGAGCACTGATGGAGGGATTGTGCATTCCTGGTGTAACTCGGGCAGTTGTTGTTGCCATCCTGTACCTGTCCCGCAGGTGTGATATTCGGATGTACCGATCCTGTACAGGTGCTGTTACATGTGGTCTGCCACTGCGAGGACAATCAGCTGTCCGTCCTGTCTCCCTGTAGCACTGTCTTAGGCGTCTCACAGTACGGACATTGCAATTTATTGCCCTGGCCACATCTGCAGTCCTCATGCCTCCTTGCAGCATGCCAAAGGCATGTTCACGTAGATGAGCAGGGACCCTGGGCATCTTTCTTTTGGTGTTTTTCAGAGTCAGTAGAAAGACCTCTTTAGTGTCCTAAGTTTTCATAACTGTGACTTTAATTGCCTACCGTCTGTAAGCTGTTAGTGTCTTAGCGACCGTTCCACAGGTGCATGTTCATTAATTGTTTATGGCTCATTGAACAAGCATGGGAAACAGTGTTTAAACCCTTTACAATGAAGATCTGTGAAGTTTTTTGGATTTTTACTAATTATCTTTGAAAGACAGGGTCCGAAAAGGGACGTTTCTTTTTATGTACATATAGGTAGGGGTAAAGTGACTAGGCAACAGGATAGATAATAAACAATAGCAGAAGCGTATGTGATGAGTCAAAAATATAAGTGTAAAAAGGGTCAAGGCAGATAGTCCGGGTAGCTATTGGTTAACTACACTTTACAAAAATATAAACGCAACATGTAAATTGTTGGTCCCATGTTTCATGAGGTGAAATAAGAAAATCCCAGAAATTTTCCATACACACAAAAATATTATTTATCTGAAATTTTGTGCACGAATTTGTTTACATCCCTGTTAGTTAGCATTTTACCTTTGCCAAGATAATCCATCCACCGGACAGGTGTGGCATATCAATAAGCTGATTAAACAGCATGATCATTACACAGGTGCACCTTGTGGTGGGGACAATAAAAGGCCACTTCAAAATGTGCAGTTTTGTCACACAACACACAATGCAACAGATTTGGCATGCTGATTGCAGGAATGTCCACCAGAGCTGTTGCCAGAGAATGTAATATTCATTTATCTACCATAAGTTGCCTCCAATGTCGTTTTAGAGAATTTGGCAGTGTGTCCAACTGGCCTAATTAATTTATTTCAATTGACTGATTTCCGCATGCAGTGTGAACTGTAACTTAGTAAAATCTTTGAAATCGTTGCATGTTGAGTTTATATTTTAGTAGAAGCTGTTCAGGGTCCTGCTGGATCCAGACTTTGTGCATCAGTACAGCTTGCTGTGTGGTAGCAGAACAGTCTCTGACTTGGGTGGCTGGAGTCTTTGACAATTTTCCTCTGACACTGTCTGGTATAGAAGTCCTGGATGGCAGGTAGCTTGGCCCCAGTGATGTTCTGGGCTGCACACACTACCCTCTGTAGCTCTAAGGGCCCATGCTAAATCTTTTCAGCCTCCCAAGGGGGAAGAGGCATTGTCATGCCTTCTTCACGACTGTGTTGTTGTGTGTGGACCATGTTAATTCCTTAATGATATGGACACTGAGGAACTTGAAGCTATCGACCTGCTCCACTACAGCCCTGTCGATGTGGATCGGTGCAGGCTTGAACCTCCATTTCCTGTTGTCCACGGTCAGCTCCTTTGTCTTGCCCACGTTGAGGGAGAGGTTGTTGTCCTGGAATGACACTGCCAGGTCTCTGACATCCTCTCCATAGGCGGTCTCATCGCCGTCTGTGATCAGGCCAACCACTGTCGTGTCGTCGGCAACGTAATAATGGTGTTGGAGTCGTGCGCAGCCACGCAGTCGTGTGTTATCAGGGAGTACATGAGGGGACTAAGTACGGGCCCCTGAGGGTCCCGCTTGTTGAGGGTCAGCGTGGCGGATGTGTTGTTGCCGACCCTCACCACCTAGGGGCAGTCCATCAGGAAGTCCAGGATCCAGTTGCAGAGGGAGGTGTTCAGTCCCATGGTCCTGAGCTAAGTGATGAGCTTGGAGGGCGCTTGCAATGCCAGGGTTGTGGGTTCATTGCCCATGGGGGGCCAGTATGAAAATGTATGCACTCACTAACTGTAAGTCGCTCTGGATAAGAGCGTCTGCTAAATGACTAAAATGTAAAATGTGTTGAACGCTAAGCTGTAGCCAATTAACAGCATTCTCACATAGGTGTTCCTCTTTTCCAGATGGGAGAGGGCAGTGTGGAGTGCAATAGAGATTACATCATATGTGGATCTGTTGGAGTGGTATGACCAGCCTTTCAAAGCATTTCATGGCTACAGATGTGAGTGCTACGGGGCAATAGTCATTTAGACAGGTTGCCTTGGAGTTCTTGGGCACAGGGACTATGGTGGTCTGCTTGAATGTAGGTTTTACAGACTGGTCAGGAAGAGGTTGAAAATGTCAGTGAAAACACCCACCAGCTGGTCAGCGCATACTCTGAGTATGCGTCCTGGTAATCTGTCTGGCTCTGAGGACTTGTGAATGTTAACCTGTTTATTAAAGGTCTTACATTGGCTACGGAGAGGGAGATCACACAATCATCTGGAACTGCTGGTGCTCTCATGCATGGTTCAGTGTTCCTTATCTCGAATCGAGCATAGAAGGCATTTAGTTCGTATGCTAGGCTCGCGTCACTGGGCAGCTCGCTGGCTGGGTTTCCCTTTGTAATCCGTGATCATTTGCAAGCCACATCCGACGAGCGTCAGAGCCTGTATTGAGTCCTGCATTGACGTTTTGCCTTTTAGATGGCTCATCTGAGATCATAGCAGCATTTCTTATAAGCGTCCGGATTGGTGTCCCACTTGTTGAAAGTGGCAGCTCTAGCCTTTAGCTCAGGGCAGATGTTGCCTGCAATCCATGGCTTTTGGTTGGGATATGTACGTACGGTCACTGTCAAATCAAATCAAATGAAATTAAATTGGTCACATACACACATTTAGCAGATGTTATTGTGGGTGTAGCGAAATGCTTGTGTTCCTAGCTCCAACAGTGCAGTAGTATCTAACAATTCACAACAATACACACAAATCTAAAAGTAAATGAATGAAATTAAGAAATATATAAATATTAGATAGAGCAATGTCAGAGTGGCATTGACTAAAATACAGTAGAATAGAATATAGTATATACATATATTGAAGTGGCCAGTGATTCCAAGTCTATGTATATAGGGCAGCAGCCTCTAAGGTGCAGGGTTGCGTAACCGGGTGGAAGCCGGCTAGTGATGGCTATTTAACAGTCTGATGGCCTTGAGATAGAAGCTGTTTTTCAGTCTCTTGGTCCCAGCTTTGATGCACCTGTACTGACCTCGCCCTCTGGATGATAGCGGGGTGAACAGGCAGTGGCTCGGGTGGTTGATGTCCTTGATGATCTTTTTGGCCTTCCTGTGACATCGGGTGCTGTAGGTGTCCTGGAGGGCAGGTAGTTTGCCCCCTGTGATGCGTTGGGCAGACTGCACCACCCTCTGGAGAGCCCTGTGGTTGCGGGCGGTGCAGTTGCCGTACCAGGCGGTGATACAGCCCGACCGAATGCTCTCAATTGTGCATCTGTAAAAGTTTGTGATGGTTTTAGGTGCCAAGCCAAATGTATTCTGCCTCCTGAGGTTTCTTCACCACACTGTCTGTGTGGGTGGACCATTTCAGTTTGTCAGCGATGTGTAAGCCGAGGAACTTGAAGCTTTCCACCTTCTCCACTGCGGTCCCGACAATGTGGATAGGGGGGTGCTCCGTCTGCTGTTTCCTGAAGTCCACGATCATCTCCTTCGTTTTGTTGACATTGAGTGAGAGGTTATTTTCCTGGCACCACACTCCCAGAGCCCTCACCTCCTCCCTGTAGGCTGACTCATCATTGTTGGTAATCAAGCCTACTACTGTTGTGTCGTCTGCAAACTTGATGATTGAGTTGGAGGTGTGCTTGGCCACGCATTCATGGGTGAACAGGGAGTACAGGAGGGGGCTGAGCATGCACCCTTGTGGGGCCCCATTGTTGAGGATCAGCGAAGTGGAGGTTTTGTTTCCTACCTCCACCCCCCTGGGGGCGGCACGTCAGGAAGTATAGAACCCAGTTGCACAGGGCGGGGTTCAGACCCAGGTCCTCAAGCTTAATGATGAACTTGGAGGGTACTATGGTGTTGAATGCTGAGCTATAGTCAATGAACAGCATTCTTACATAGGAATTCCTCTTGTCCAGATGGGATAAGGCAGTGTGCAGTGGGATGGCGATTTCATCGTCTGTGGATCTATTGGGGCGGTAAGCAAATTGAAGTGGGTCTAGGGTGTCAGGTAAGATAGAGGTGATATGATCATTGACTAGTCTCTCAAAGCACTTCATGATGACAGAAGTGAGTGCTACGGGGCGATAGTCATTTAGTTCAGTTACCTTTGCTTTCTTGGGTATGGGAAAATGGTGGCCATCTTGAAGCATGTGGGGACAGCAGACTGGGATAGGGAGAGATTGAATATGTCCATAAACACACCAGCCAGCTGGTCTGCGCATGCTCTGAGGATGCGGCTAGGGATGCCATCTGGGCCGGCAGCCTTGCAAGGGTTAACAAGCTTTACTGTTTTACTCACGTCGGCCACAGAGAAGAAGAGCCCCCAGTCCTTGACAGTGGTTCGCATCGGTGACACTGTATTATTCTCAAAGCTGGTGAAGAAGGTGTTTTGCTTGTCCGGAAGCAAGACGTCAGTGTCCGCGACGTGGCTGGTTTTCCTTTTGTAGTCCGTGATTGTCTGTAGACTCTGCCACATACGTCTTGTGTCTGAGCCGTTGAATTGAGACTCCACTTTGTCCCTATACTGACGTTTTGCCTGTTTGATTGCCTTGCGGAGTGAGTAGCTACACTGTTTGTATTCTGCCATATTCCCAGTCACCTTGCCATGGTTAAATGCGGTGGTTCGCACTTTCAGTTTTGCGCGAATGCTGCCACCTATTCACGGTTTCTGGTTAGGGTAGGTTTTAATAGTCACAGTGGGTACAACATCTCCTATACACTTCCTGATAAACTCAGTCACTGTATCAGTATATACATCGATATTATTCTCTGAAGCTACCCAGACCATATCCCAGTCCACGTGATCAAAACAATCTTGAAGTGTGGATTACGATTGGTCAGACCAGCGTTGAATAGTCCTTAGCATGGGTACTTCCTGTTTGAGTTTCTGCCTATAGGCATCCCGGAAGTTGGAGTAGCAATGGTCGAGGGTTTTAGCAGCGCAAGTACTACAGTCGATGTGTTGATAGAACTTCGGCAGCCTTTTCCTCTAATTTGCTTTGTTAAAATCCCCAGTTACAATAAATGCAGCCTCAGGATATGTGGTTTCCAGTTTGCATAAAGTCTAGTGAAGTTCTTTGAGGGCCATTGTGGTATCGGCTTGAGGGGGGATATACACGGCCGTGACTATAACTTAAGAAAATTATCTTGGGAGATAATACGGTCTGCATTTGATTGTGAGGTATTCTAGGTTGGTTGAACAAAAGGACTTGAGTCACTGTATGTTATCACAATTACACCATGAGTCGTTAATCATAAAACATACACCTCCGCCCTTCTGCTTCCCGGAGAGGTCTGCGCGATGAACTGAGAACCCAACTGGCTGGACTGACTCGGACTGTATATCCCAAGAGAGCCGTGTTTCCATGAAACAGAGTTACAGTCCCTGATGTCTCTCTGGAAAGAAACCCTCGCCCTGAGCTCCTCAACTTTATTATCCAGAGACTGAACATTAGCGAGTAATATACTCGGAAGCGGTGGGTGGTGTGCATGCCTCCTGATTCAGACTAGAAGGCCGCTCCGAGTACCTCTCCCCTGCCGGCGTTGTTTTGGGTCGGTTTCTGTAATCAGTTAAATTGCCTTGGGGGGTGTGAACAAAGGATCCGCTTCAAGAAAGTCGTATTCCTGATCGTAATGCTGGTAGAGCTGTTGAGTTACCGCCGCTCTGATATCCAATAGTTCTTCCCGGCTGTATGTAATAACACATACAATTATCTGGGCTAATAACGTAAGAAATAATACATAAAAAAACAAAATACTGCACATTTTCCTAAGAGCTGGAAGCAAGGCAGCCCTCTCTGTCGTCGCCATTTTCTGCAGACAAAAGTTCCAAATGAATAGAGACATTTCAAATGTCATATTATGGCTATTATGGCTAGTTTTGGAATGGTGTGCAAATAGTTATAGTGCAAAAGGGAAAATAAATAAACATAAATATGGGTTGTATTTACAATGGTGTTGGATTTTCACTGGTTGCCCTTTTCTGGTTGCAACAGGTCACAGATCTTGCTGATGTTATGGCACACTCTGGTATTTCACCCAATAGATATCGGAGTTTATCAAAATGGAATTCGTTTTCAAATGTTTTGTTGGTCTGTGTAATCTGCTGGGAATATGTGTCTCTAATATGGTCATACATTTGGCAGGAGGTTAGGAAGTGCAACTCAGTTTCCACCACATTTTGTGGGCAGTGTGCACAACAGCTGATTCTAGATTTAACTTTGGATTGGAGATGCTTAATGTCAGTCTGGAAGGAGAGTTTACAGTCTAACCAGACACCTAGGTATTTGTAGTTGTCCACATATTCACAGACCCGCCGAGAGTAGTGATTCTAGTCGGGCGGGCAGGTGCAAGCAGCGTTCGATTGAAGAGCATGCATTTAGTTTTACTAGCGTTTAAGAGCAATTGGAGGCTACCGAAGGAGTGATGTATGGCATTGAAGCTTGTTTGGAGGTTTGTTAACACAGTGTCCAATGAAGGGCCAGATGTATACAAAATGGTGTCGTCTGCGTAGAGGTGGATCTGAGGGTCACCAGCAGCAAGAGCGACATCATTGATATACACAGAGAAAAGAGTCGGCCCAGGAATTGAACCCTGTGGCACCCCCATAGAGACTGCCATAGGTCCAGATAACAGGCCGTCCAATTTGACACAATGAACTCTATCTGAGAAGTAGTTGGTGAACCAGACGAGGGAGTAATTTGAGAAACCAAGGCTATTTAGTCTGCCAATAAGAATGCGGTGATTGACAGAGTCAAAAGCCTTGTCCAGGTCGATGAAGACGGCTGCACAGTACTATCTTTTATCAATCGCGGTTCTAATATTGTTTAGGACAAGGCTGAGGTGCACCCAAGACCAGCTCTGAAACAAGATTGCATAGCGGAGAAGGTACTGTGGGATTCGAAATGGTCAGTGATCTGTTTGTTAACTTGGCTTTCAAATATTTTCGAAAGGCAGGGCAGGATGGATATAGGTCTGTAACAGTTTGGATCTAGAGTGTCACCCCCTTTCAAGAGGGGGATAACTGCGGCAGCTTTCCAATCTCTGGGGATCTCAGACAATACCAAAGAGAGGTTGAACAGGCTAGTAATAGGGGTTGCGCCATTTTCGGCGGCTAGTTTTAGAAAGAAAGTGTCCAGATTGTCTAGCCCAGCTGATTTGTAGGGTTCCAGATTTTGCAGCTCTTTCAGAACATCAGCTGTCTGAATTTGGGTGAAGGAGAAGCGGGGGGTGCAGAGCTGGTGGCCGGGGTAGGGGTAGCCAGGTGGAAAGAATGGCCAGCCGTAGCGAAATGCTTGTTGAAATTCTCGATTATTGTTGATTTATCGGTGGCAATAGTGTTTCCTAGCCTCAGTGCAGTGGGCAGCTGGTAGGAGGTGCTCTTATTCTCCATGACTTTACAGTGTCCCAACACTTTTTGGAGTTAGTGCTACAGGATGCAAATTTCTGTTTGAAAAAGCTAGCCTTTGCTTTCCTAACTGCTTGTGTATATTGGTTCCTAACGTCCCTGAAAAGTTGCATATCACGTGGGCTATTCGTTGCTAATGCAGTACGCCACAGGATGTTTTTGTGCTGGTCAAGGGCAGTCAAGTCTGGGGTGAACCAGGGGCTATATCTGTTCTTAGTTCAGAATTTTCTGAATGGGGCATGTTTATTTAAGATTGAGAGGAAAGCACTTTTAAAGAACAACCAGGCATCCTCTACTGATGGAATGAGGTCAATATCCATCCAGGATACTCGGGCCAGGTCAATTAGAAAGGCCTGCTCGCTAAAGTGTTTTAGGGAGCATTTGACAGTGATGAGGGGTTGTCGTTTGATCGTGGACCCATTACGGGCGCAGGCAATGAGGCAGTGATCGCTGAGATCCTGGTTGATAATTTGTGTGAGATTGAGGGCATCTAGTTTAGATTGTAGGACGGCTGTTGTGTTAAGCATATCCCAGTTTAGGTCACCAAGCAGTACGAACTCTGACGATAGATGGGGGGCAATCAATTCACATATGGTGTCCATGGCACAGCTGGGGGCTGAGGGGGGTCTGTAGCAAGCTGCAACAGTGAGAGACTTATTTCTGGAAAGGTGGTTTTTAGAAGTAGAAGCTCAAACTGTTTGGGCACAGACCTGGATAGTATGATAGAGCTCTGCAGGCTATCTCTACAGTCGATTGCAACTCCACCCCCTTTGGCAGTTCTATCTAGACGGAAAATGTTATAGTTGGGGATGGAAATTTCAGAATTTTTGGTGGCCTTCCAAAGCCAGGATTCAGACACTGCTAGAACATCAGGGTTGGCAGAGTGTGCTAACGCAGGGAATAACTTAAACTTAGGGAGGAGGCTTCTGATGTTAACATGCAAGAAACCAAGGCTTTTACGGTTACAGAAGTCAACAAATGATAGCGCCTGGGGAGTAGGAGTGATACTGGGGGCTACAAGGCCTGGGTTAACCTCTACATCACCAGAGGAACAGAGGAGGAATAGAAGAAGGATACGGTTAAAGGCTTTAAGAACTGGTCTTCTAGTGCGTTCGGAACAGAGAATAATAGGGGCAGATTTCCGGGCGTTGTATAATAGATTCAGGGCATTATGTACAGACAAGGATATGGAAGGATATGAGTACAGTGGAGGTAAACCTAAGCATTGGGTAACGATGAAAGAGATAGCATCACTGGAGGCACCGATTGAGCCGGTCTCCGCGTGTATGGGGGGTGGGACAAAGGAGCTATCTGAGGCAGGTTGAGGGGGACTGGGGGCTCTACAGTGAAATAGTACAATAAGAACTAACCGAAACAGCAATAGGCAAGGCATATTGACATGGGAGAGAGGCATAAAGCAATCACAGGTGTTATTCGAGAGAGCTAAGACAACAGCTGGTAATGGCGATGAAAGTTTGGGCTGAGGCTAAACAGATAAACAGGATGGGGTACCGTATAAAGGAACAGTCCAGCAGGCATCAGCTGTATAGCTGAGTGATCATAAGGTCAAGTGAACAGCAATAGGTCAGTCTGGGAGCAGTTCGGTGACTGCTACGGCACAGGCAAGCAGGAGGCACGGCTGTTGATTGCGTGTGCTAGCGGGCCTGGACTAGCAGATGGATCTTCGTGGTCATCGCAACGGGAAGCCTGTTGAAACCACATCAGACGATTACGTCGGCAGACCAGTCATGATGGATCGGCGGGGCTCTGTGTCAACACTAGGAGTTCCCGTCCGGTTGACAGAGAGGTAGATAGCCGGGAGATGGGCCTGGCTCAAGGCTAGCTCAAGGCTAACTGGTGCTTGCTTCGGGATAGTGGTGATTAGTCAACAACAACAACAGCCATTCGGTTGCAGCTAGCTAGTTACGATGATCCGGTGTTAAGGTCCAGTGATTCAGTGATTCAGTGATTCCAGCAGAAAATCCGATATACTCTTGGTCGATAGCACGCTGTGCAGACTGTGCAAACTGGCCGATAATTGTCCAGGCTAGAGCTGGCTGGCAGGTAGTGCAGGCCACGGACAATGGTGAAGATTGCTAACGGTGGCTAATAGCAAGTAGCTAGTTAGCTGGCTAGCTGGCTAGTTTCAGCCGGAGGTTCTAGATAAAAAGGTATGAAGAAATAATAGAATCCGTTCCATATTGGGTGAGGTGGGTTGCAGGAAAGTATATTTAGTTAAAGGATGGAAAATGAGATTGAGAAATATATACGAAAAAAAATAATAAAAAAAATAACTGCCTATTTAAACGAGGACACTACAGAATACATGACCGCACTGCTACACCATTACATTTACATTTACATTTACGTCATTTAGCAGACGCTCTTATCCAGCGACTTACAGCGACTTACAAATAGGTGCATTCACCTTATAGCCAGTGGGATAACCACTTTACAATGTTTTATTTTGGGTTGGAGTAAAGGGGGGGGGGGGGACTTGGGGGGGTAGAAGGATTACTTTATCCTATCCCAGGTATTTCTTAAAGAGGTGGGGTTTCAAATGTCTCCGGAAGGTGGTGAGTGACTCCGCTGTCCTGGCGTCGTGAGGGAGCTTGTTCCACCATTGGGGTGCCAGAGCAGCGAACAGTTTTGACTGGGCTGAGCGGGAACTATGCTTCCACAGAGGTAGGGGAGCCAGCAGGCCAGAGGTGGATGAACGCAGTGCCCTCGTTTGGGTGTAGGGACTGATCAGAGCCTGAAGGTACGGAGGTGCCGTTCCCCTCACAGCTCTGTAGGCAAGCACCATGGTCTTGTAGCAGATGCGAGCTTCAACTGGAAGCCAGTGGAGTGTGCGGAGGAGCGGGGTGACGTGAGAGAACTTGGGAAGGTTGAACACCAGACGGGCTGCGGCATTCTGGACTTGGTGACTTGGTGTATAGCGAGAATAGGAGAGGGCCTAGAACTGAGCCCTGGGGGACACCAGTGGTGAGAGCACGTGGTGCGGAGACAGCTTCTCGCCACGCCACTTGGTAGGAGCGACCGGTCAGGTAGGACGCAATCCAAGAGTGAGCCGCGCCGGAGATGCCCAGCTCGGAGAGGGTGGAGAGGAGGATCTGATGGTTCACAGTATCAAAGGCAGCAGACAGGTCTAGAAGGACAAGAGCAGAGGAGAGAGAGTTAGCTTTAGCAGTGCGGAGAGCCTCTGTGACACAGAGAAGAGCAGTCTCAGTTGAATGACCAGTCTTGAAACCTGACTGGTTTGGATCAAGAAGGTCATTCTGAGAGAGATCTTGGATCATCTTGGATCCTCTGGTACCCCATAGTGCCAGAAGACGTGTGTAAACAGGGCCTCCGCAGTTTGCAGGGCCGTGGGGAGACCGGGCAGAGGAAGGAGGTGGCAGGCCTTGGAAAAGCGGTCCACAGCAACCAGGATAGTGGTGTTACCTTGGGAGAGGGGAAGATCAGTCAGGAAATCAACACTCAGGTGAGACCATGGTCGTTGTAGAACTGATAAAGGTTGTAACTTACCCGCTGGGAGGTGCCTAGGTGCCTTACTCTGGGTTCACGCCAAGCAGGAGGAGACCCTCATGTCCTTAGTCAAGGTAGACCACCAGTACTTTCCGGTCAGGCAGCGCACTGTACGACCGATACCTGGGTGACCAGAGGAGGGTGACGTGTGTACCCAGTAGATCAGACGATCACGGATAAGAGCAGGCACGTACTGCAGCCCAGCTGGACACTGAGGTGGAGATGGCTCTGTGCGTAACGCCTGCTCTATATCCGCGTCCATCGCCTATACTACCGGCACCACAAGGCAGGAGGCCGGGAGTATGTGGGTGTTGTCTCTGGGCCTCTCCTCTGTGTCATACAGCCGTGACAATAAGTCTGCCTTCACGTTCTTCATACCCAGGATGTATGATAGTGTGAAATCAAACCGGGTGAAGAATAGGGCCCACCTGGCTTGGCGAAGATTCAGCCTCCTCGCTGCCCGGATGTACTCCAGGTTACGGTGGTCCGTCCAGACACCTTAAAATGTTATAAATGGAATGAAATGCTTTTGTTCTGCTTCTTATCATGTAGCCTGCCCATGGAAAATGGTTGTAGAATGAATTCTTATTTCCTATAGGCTTCTGGCTTGCTAATGCTTTGCCTTGTAACTCTAAGACCTTAACCTCTTAAGGATCGGACCCTTTTTTTTCAATTTTTGCCTAAAATGACATACCCAACTCTAACTGCCTGTAGTTTAGGACCTGAAGTAAGGATATGCATATTCTTGATACCATTTGAAAGGAAACAGTTTGAAGTTTGTGGAAATGTGAAATTAATGTAGGAGAATATAACATATTAGATATGGTAAAAGATAATACAAACAAACAAACATGGGTTTTCTATTCATTTTTTTGTTCGATCTTTGAAATACAAGAGAAAGGCCACAATATAATATTGCAGTTTAGGCGCAATTTAGATTTTGGCCACTAGATGGCAGCAGTGTGTATGTGCAAAGTTTCAGATTGATCCAGTGAAGCATTGCAATACTGGACTATTTTGTATCAAGTCTGCCCAAATCTGCCGAATTGGTCAATTGATACTTTTTCAAGTACATAACTATAGAGAACATACAAGGATGATATGGTAATACAAAATGTAAGTTTACACACTCCCAGGAATGTCATACATGATGGATCATTAGCTTATACACTAACTTTCACACATCTAGATGGCCGGCCGGGGTGGGTGTGGAGCCAGAGACAGCAGGGGTTCAACTGTAGAACCCAGTTCCTACATTTGAATTAAAACATTTATTTTATCAAACAAAACTATCCCTAACCATAACCCAGACTCTCTGATCTGGTTAACCCTCTGGTTAACCCTCTGACCAGACTCTGTGAGCTGACATCTATTCATCTCTGAGCAGACTGTGTGAGTTGTGGATGGATCCCCATCCAGCTCAATTTTAGGGTGGTGTTATTACAATAGGAAGGGATGGCGATGAAACACTATGCATATCAGTGCTGTGTTTCCTCTCTCACACCCATCGCTCTCTCTCCCTCTCTCTTTCTCTCTCTCATCTCTCCCTCTCTCTCTTTTATAGCAGGGCCATGGGGGTAGGTGCCAGATAGACAGCTGTCAGGGCCATGGGGGTAGGTGCCAGATAGACAGCTGTCAGGGCCATACTAACAGGCGTTGGTGTTAAACTCTGAGGAGGCCTACAAAAGCCTGACTGCCAAATGAAAGAGGGGGATTGAAATGTACGCACACTCACACACATGCACGCTCACATGCACACACACATGCACACACCCTTATGTCTCAGTTTTCTCCATCATTACGCTAATGCCTTAGCAGTCCAATTGACCATACGCTCTCAGATAAACCAAATGTTGTTTTGAACAGTTGACTTTTTTCAAATCTACTCGTATTTCTGCCTCGTTATCAGACTACTGTCACTGTGCATCGTTAATTGCTTGACTTCCATAGAAAAGATTGTGTAAGGACTTTGTCAAAGGCAGTATCTCATCAGAGTCTTAGTGAGTGACTACTTTTTCGAACAACATGATGGTCATGATGTTTGGGGCAATTCTCGCTAACAAGGAGCTCATAAAACCGTGACTACAAGTTATATTTTATTGTTCGATCTAAAGACCGGAAGAGGAACAGAAAACTAGTTTGTGATTTGTGTATTGTTACTCAGAAAGGAAGTCTACTCTTCTGCAAATTGTTAAGCTCTAATTATGATGCATGCTGCCTCTCTCTCTCTCTCTCTCTCTCTGTCTCTGTCTCTGTCTCTGTCTCTGTCTCTGTCTCTGTCTCTGTCTCTGTCTCTGTCTCTGTCTGTCACTGTCTCTGTCTCTGTCTCTGTCTCTGTCTCTGTCTCTGTCTCTGTCTCTCTCTCTCTCTCTCTCTCTCTCTCTCTCTCTCTCTCTCTCTCTCTCTCTCTCTCTCTCTCTCTCTCTCTCTCTCTCTCTGTCTCTCTCTGTCATTCCTTCCTCATGTGATGATAAAGGGAAAAGAGAGGAGGACAGGAAGAGAATAACAGAGCTCCAAAGGACAGGCAATAAGCAATGTACCTTGATGTACCTTGACATTTACAGCACCGCTCACTTCTTCTGGAGTGAAAAACAGACTTGCTGCTAGTGTCGTCTTGGAGAAAGTTGAGAGAAAACAAACTTTGGGACAGATGTCGTAGGAGGAGCTCAGAAAAATAAGTGTTTGTGTGTGTGCGCGCATGCGTGGTACCCAATATTTAGCCCCATTGTTGAGAATATCTCTACTTCTACATAATCGTGATGCACACATTCAACAGAATATCCACAATTAGCATTTTTCTAGGACCCAAAAAATCCTATCCGACAACATTTTCCCGTTTTATAATTTAAATAAATCTACAACATGGAAGTAATACCCTGCAATGCCACCCAATTCATAACTTTTTAAGTAATAAGTCAATATGTAACTTTCTCTCAATGTGTGAATTGGAACTGAACTGTGCTTTTCTTAGTCAGATTTTTGGGGGTTTCTCTGCATTTTCTATGATGATATTCCATAATGACAGCCGCTCAGTATGGTGTTGTCGGGCTCATTACAACAGAGACTGCCTCACAAATGACACCCTATTCCCTACATAGTGCACTATGGGCCCTGGTCCAAAGAAGTGCACTATATAGGGAATAGGGTGCTATTTGGGACACAGACAGAATATGGTACCAGGCAGTGCTAATCACTAATCACTCTTGGCCTGGGTTCTAATGACTCTAATGCTTCATTAAAACACGGTCTGACTGACTGACTGACTGACTGACTGACTGATTGACTGACTGACTGACTCAGAGAGAGAGAAGGAAGAGAGAGAAAGGAGGGAGGGAGGGAGGAAGGGGGAGAGAGAGATAGAGAAAAGAGAGAGTCCTCAGCCAAAATGACACTCACTCTGTAGGCTAGTCTATGATTACCGTAAATGTAGGCTAGTCTATGATTACCGTAAATGTAGGCTAGTCTATGATTACCGTAAATGTAGGCTAGTTTGTGATTATCGTAAATGTAGGCTAGTCTATGATTACCGTAAATGTAGGCTAGTCTATGATTACCGTAAATGTAGGCTAGTTTGTGATTATCGTAAATGTAGGCTAGTCTATGATTACCATAAATATAGGCTAGCCTATGATTACCGTAAATGGAGGCTATTCTATGATTACTGTAAATGTTGGCTAGTCTATGATTACCGTAAATGTAGGCTAGTCTATGATTACCTGAGGCGGGGGTGCTAAGCTGACATTTGGAATTGTTTTAAGATGTTCATACTATGGATCATTTAGCTATTTGTTTGAGAATTGCTCAACCCCTTTAGGTATACAAAAATAATACAAATAAATGATTTGATAAAATATAGATTTTTGCCTTTACTACTAAAGCCCATAGAAACGCATTGACTAATACATTCATAAATGGCAAAAAGGACAGTAAAAAAATTAATCATAAGGAATAAGGTTTTGACGTGTCGTTCCTATATCTCGGAGATATAAAAAAAAAAAACACTAGAAATAATTATATATACATTTTTTACACATATTTAACTCTTTTTTTGGGGGTAGGCACAAAACTACCTTCATACTTCCATTCCTATTTTAAAACCGGTACCAGTTACCTTCAGACGAGTCCACGGAGAACACAATTGTGTTCTTGAGACTCTCACCTTTTCATAGAGTGGTCATAATAGTTTAAGGTCAAACTGTTCGGACACTACAGATGTTTTCGTGAGAAGACCGATTTTCGGGCTGTCTCATGGTCTGACAAACATTTTTTAAAATGTTTTCTTTTATTTAACCTTTATTTAACCAGGTAAGCCAATTAGGAACAAGTTCTCCTTTACAACTGCGACCTGGCCAAGATAAAGCAAAGCATTGCGATAAAAACAACAACACAGAGTTACATATGGGGTAAAAAAACATAAAGTCAAAAAATACAACAGAAAATATATATACAGTGTGTGCAAGTGTAGCAAGTTATGGAGGTAAGGCAATAAATAGGCTATAGTGCAAAATATATACAATTAGTATTAACACTGAAATGCTAGATGTGCAAGAGATTATGTGCAAATAGAGATACTGGGGTGCAAAAGAGCAAAATAAATAACAACATAGGGATGAGGTAGTTGGGTGGGATAATTTCAGATGGGCTGTGTACAGGTGCAGTGATCGGTAAGGTGCTCTGACAACTGATGCTTAAAGTTAGTGAGGGAGATAAGAGTCTCCAGCTTCAGAGATTTTTGCAATTCGTTCCAGTCATTGGCAGCAGAGAACTGGAAGGAATGGCGGCCAAAGGAGGTGTTGGCTTTGGGGATGAACAGTGAGATATACCTGCTGGAGCGCAGACTACGGGTGGGTGCTGCTATGGTGACCAATGAGCTAAGATAAGGCGGGGATTTGCCTAGCAGTGATTTATAGATGGCCTGGAGTCAGTGGGTTTGACGACGAACTTGTAGTGAGGACCAGCCAACAAGAGCGTACAGGTCACAGTGGTGGGTAGTGAATGGGGCTTTGGAGACAAAACGGATGGCACTGTGATAGGCTACATCCAATTTGCTGAGTAGAGTGTTGGAGGCTATTTTGTAAATGACATCGCCGAAGTCAAGGATCGGTAGGATAGTCAGTTTTACGAGGGCATGTTTGGCAGCATGAGTGAAGGAGGCTTTGTTGCGAAATAGGAAACCGATTCTAGATTTAACTTTGGATTGGAGATTCTTAATGTGAGTCTGGAAGGAGAGTTTACAGTCTAACCAGACACCTAGGTATTTGTAGTTGTCCACATAATCTAGGTCAGACCCTTCGAGAGTAGTGATTCTAGTCGGGTGGGCGGGTGCCAGCAGCGTTCGATTGAAGAGCATGCATTTAGTTTTACTAGTGTTTAAGAGCAGTTGGAGGCTACTGAAGGAGTGTTGTATGGCATTGAAGCTCGTTTGGAGGTTTGTTAACACAGTGCCCAATAATTTAACCCTGCGGCACCCCCAGAGAGACTGCCAGAGGTCCAGACAACAGGCCCTCCGATTTGACACATTGAACTCTATCTGAGAAGTAGTTGGTGAACCAGGCGAGGCAGTCATTTGAGAAACCAAGGCTATTTAGTCTGCCAATAAGAATGCGGTGGTTGACAGAGTCGAAAGCCTTGGCCAGGTCGATGAAGACGGCTGCACAGTACTGTCTATTATCGATCATGGTCATAATATCGTTTAGGACCTTGAGCGTGGCTGAAGTGCACCCATGACCAGCTCGGAAACCGGATTGCATAGCGGAGAAGGTACGGTGGGATTCGAAATGGTCGGTGATCTGTTTGTTAACTTGTCTTTCAAATACTTTCGAAAGGCAGGGCAGGATGGATATAGGTCTGTAACAGTTTGGATGTAGAGTGTCACCCCCTTTGAAGAGGGGGATGACCGCGGCAGCTTTCCAATCTCTGGGGATCTCAGACGTTACGAAAGAGAGGTTGAACAGGCTAGTAATAGGGGTTGCAACAATTTCGGCGGCTAGTTTTAGAAAGAAAGGGTCCAGATTGTCTAGCCCAGCTGATTTGTAGGGGTCCAGATTTTGCAGCTATTTCAGAACATCAGCTGTCTGAATTTGTGTGAAGGAGAAGTGGGGGGGGGGGGGGGGGGGGGGGGGGGGGGCATGGGCAAGTTGCAGCGGAGGGTGCAGAGTTGGTGGCCGGGGTAGTGGTAGCCAGGTGGAAAGCATGGCCAGCCGTAGCAAAATGCTTGTTGAAATTCTCGATTATTGTAGATTTATCAGTGGTGATAGTGTTTCCTAGCCTCATTGCAAAGGGCAGCTGGGAGGAAGTGCTCTTATTCTCCATGGACTTTACAGTGTCCCAAAACTTTTTGGAGTTAGTGCTACAGGATGCAAATTTCTGTTTGAAAAAGTTAGCTTTTGCTTTCCTGACTGCTTGTGTATATTGGTTCCTAACTTCCCTGAAAAGTTGCATATCGCGGGGGCTATTTGATGCTAATGCAGTACGCCACATTATGTTTTTGTGCTGGTCAAGGGCAGTCAAGTCTGAGGAGAACAAGGGGCTATATCTGTTCTTAGTTCTGTATTTTCTGAATGGGGCATGTTTATTTAAGATTGAGAGGAAATTACTTTTAAAGAACAACCAGGCATCCTCTACTGACGGAATGAGATCTATATCCATCCATGATACCTGTGTCAGGTCAATTAGGAAGGCCTGCTCGCTAAAGTGTTTTAGGGAGCGTTTGACAGTGATGAGGGGTGGTCGTTTGACTGCGGACCCATTACGGACGCAGGCAATAAGGCAGTGATCGATGAGATCCTGGTTGAAGACAGCGGAGGTGTATTTAGAGGGTAAGTTAGTCAGGATGATATCTATGAGGGTACCCATGTTTACGGATTTAGGGTTGTACCTGGTAGGTTCGTTGATAATTTGTGTGAGGTTGAGGGCATCTAGTTTGGATTGTAGGATGGCCTGGGTGTTAAGCATATCCCAATTTAGGTCACCAAGCAGTGCGAACTCTGAGGATAAATGGGGGGCAATCAATTCACATATGATGTCCAGGGCACAGCTGGGGGCTGAGGGGGGTCTGTATCAAGCGGCAACAGTGAGAGACTTATTTCTGGAAAGGTGGATTTTTAGAAGTAGAAGCTCAAACTGTTTGGGCACAGACCTGGATAGTATGATAGAGCTCTGCAGGCTATCTCTAGTAGATTGCAACTCCACCCCCTTTGGCAGTTCTATCTAGACGGAAAATGTTATAGTTGGGGATGGAAATTTCAGAATTTTTGGTGGCCTTCCTAAGCCAGGATTCAGACACTGCTAGAACATCAGGGTTGGCGGAGTGTGCTAACGCAGTGAATAACTCAAACTTAGGAAGTAGACTTCTGATATTAACATGCAAGAAACCAAGGCTTTTGTGATTACAGAAGTCAACAAATGATAGCGTCTGGGGAGTAGGAGTGATACTGAGGGCTGCAGGGCCTGGGTTAGCCTCTACATCACCAGAGGAACAGAGGAGGACTTGAATAAGGATACGGCTAAAGGCTTTAAGAACTGGTCTTCTAGTGCGTTGGGTACATAGAATAAAGGGGGCAGATTTCCGGGCGTTGTAGAAAAGATTCAGGGCATTATGTACAGAACATCGCTCTAGCTCTGCCACCTTTCACCACAGATGCAGAAGTGCAACACTTGCGGATGCGGTGGATTAAGACGCATCCAATGCAAAAAAAAACAGATATCGCTAGCTTTAACTGAAGGATTTTGATGTGGATATTTTTGTTATGTCACTTAGATTGACGCACCGGTGTGTCGATCGACTCTACGGGGTTAACTGTAGAGAGGTTCCTAACTGCACAATTAGCATTATGTATAGAAACTCCATGGAAAATACAACATTATCGCTACAAGTTCATTAATCATAGCAACATAACTAATTCAATCCATCTGTTACAGCCTTGTAATAAGATAAGATCACTCACAAATCTATTGCTGCAGAAACCAAGTCCACAATAATATAATAAAATGCTGTATGCTGAATACTCTCACTCAAAGGCCTGTATTTTGTGAAGAGGTTGCTACAGTACTGAATACTTAGCATGTTTTGTGTATAATCTTCATGGTACAGTAGGCACACGATAGCTGTGAGGAAAAACATAGCAACACAAGTACTGCCTATCCAACTGATTACATCCCACCTAATAAGATACACTCACTGCTCACACAAATCAAATGCAGCATGACCCATGTCTAGAGAAATGTAGTATGGTGTGGTAATGTAGTGTAATATGGTGTGGTAATGCAGTGTAATATGGTGCGGTAATGTAGTGTAATATGGTGTGGTAATGTAGTGTAATATGGTGTGGTAATGTAGTGTAATATGGTTGTGGTAATGCAGTGTAATATGGTGTGGTAATGTAGTGTAATATGGTGTGGTAATGTAGTGTAATATGGTGTGGTAATGCAGTGTAATATGGTGTGGTAATGTAGTGTAATATGGTGTGGTAATGCAGTGTAATATCGTATGGTAATGTAGTATAATATCGTATGGTAATGTAGTGTAATATGGTGTGGTAATGTAGTGTAATATGGTGTGGTAATGTTGTGCAATATGGTGTGGTAATGTAGTGTAATATGGTGTGGTAATGTAGTGTAAAATGGTGTTGTAATGTAGTGTAATATGGTGTGGTAATGCAGTGTAATATGGTGTGGTAATGTAGTGTAATATGGTGTGGTAATGTAGTGTAATATGGTGTGGTAATGCAGTGTAATATCGTATGGTAATGTAGTATAATATCGTATGGTAATGTAGTGTAATATGGTGTGGTAATGTAGTGTAATATGGTGTGGTAATGCAGTGTAATATGGTGTGGTAATGTTGTGCAATATGGTGTGGTAATGTAGTGTAATATGGTGTTGTAATGTTGTGCAATATGGTGTGGTAATGTAGTGTAATATGGGGTTGTAATGTAGTGTAATATGGTGTGGTAATGTAGTGTAAAATGGTGT
>NW_028156210.1:0-22500 GCF_964263955.1 Coregonus lavaretus | reverse complement strand
AAAAAGCGTATTGATGAGTTAGTTAAGAAGCTGAGAATAAAAAATGGACTAAATAGAATGCATACCACGCAGTCGACGTTCCTTCCTGTCCTAGACTATGGTCACATCATCTACATGCGACGTTCCTTCCTGTCCTAGACTATGGTGACATCATCTACATGCGACATTCCTTCCTGTCCTAGACTATGGTCACATCATCTACATGCGACGTTCCTTCCTGTCCTAGACTATGGTCACATCATCTACATGAACGCAGCTGCCACTTCACTAAAGCCGTTGGATGCAGTTTATCATAGCGCACTTAGTTTTATCATGTGTGACAGTTCTTGCACTCATCACTGCTTGCCCTATCAGAAAGTAGAATGGCCCTCACGTAGGTCAAAACACTGCCTTTTATTCATTTATAAACGCCCTCATTACCTGACATCTTTAATTATAATATAATATAATAATGCGCCATTTAGCAGACGCTTTTATCCAAAGCGACTTACAGTCACGTGCGCATACCATTTTTGTGTATGGGTGGTCCCGGGTATCGAACCCACTACGCTGGCGTTACAAGCGCCATGCTCTACCAGCTGAGCTACAGAGGACCAATTACCCCATAGACATATGAGTTACCATACCATGTTATATGTGTATTAATTATGATACCTATGATATCCAATCACAGGGATGAATAACTCTGGAAATTCTGTCTGTTGCAGCTGTTAAGTTTCCTTCCACCCCCCCCCCCCCCATGTATGGAAGAATCTGCAGTGTTCCCTACAAATGGATGTATTTGGTGCCTTTTCGGGAAGTTCAGAGTGTTGATTGAGGACCTCTTTGTTGAGGAACGTGATTTATTTATTTATTTAATTCTCTTTGTATTTTTATTTATGTTCTGGTGTATTTCCTAGTGTAATTTGTTGTTTAGTTGTAAGATGCAAAAGACACCTCGGTCTCAATGGGACTCCCTGTAAAAAGACAGAAAAAACAAAAAATAAATAACAAATTTGGCCAGCTAAAATAGACAAGGTACTCTAACTAGTCTGAAATGACTTGGTAGCTAGCTGTGAGGATGGGAGGTTTGGGAACCCCATCTAGCTGGCTAGCTTTAAAGCCAACTTCATAATATTGCTAGGTGGCTGGCGTTATAGAGAAACAACAAAACATGTTTGTTTTATTTATTCAGCAAGAAGGAATCAATACGCTACAGAGCTTGATCAAGTTCATTAATAATAATAATATGCCATTTAGCAGACGCTTTTATCCTAAGCGACTTACAGTCGTGCGTGCATACATTTTTTTTTGTGTATGGGTGGTCCCGGGGATCGAACCCACTACCTTGGCGTTACAAGCGCTGTGCTCTACCAGCTGAGCTACAGAGGATCACGTAACAAACGTACAGTACCTCCTCTGCGAGTCCTGCCCATCACTGGCAGCTCAAATTAAATACAAAAATAAACGCTCTGTGTGCCACTCTACACTCTCTCTCTCTCCTCCTCCACTGACGACACTGAGCTGGGGTATCTAGTGTCCTGCCTAGCGTATCTTTGCGCCATGCTCGCCTGGCTACCCAGATTCCTTGCTCCGGCCAAACGCTACGCCCCGCCCGCGGTCGTTAGTTTCTTTCTTCGCAATGAGTCTGGATCTGAGCGCCTCCGATTTCTAGAACGTGAACACATTCTAAGCGTTCTGATTGGTTTCTGGGCTGGGCCAGAGCCAGAACACGCATGTGGGTAAAGCTGTGTTTTGAAAATTCCCTTTGCCTGGTCCAGTCAGTGTGCTCCTCCGCAAAATACTGCTGACAGATTTTTTTATATAAATCATTATGATAAAATGTGGGCTTAAACATGCCCCCTATGGGCAGGACGCCACTGCTGGGAAGGACAATCCAGGTCAGCTCCAAGCTCCCACAGCGAAAGTTAACCCAGGCACGAGCCTCTTTTAAATTCTGGCAGAGGGCCTCATGTCTGTTAAGCTGTTTGGCCAATGCTAGCCCCACATCCAAGAGAGATGCTGGAGTGTTGTGAGAGACAGACAGATGGACAGACAAGACAGACAGACAGACAGACAGACAAGACAGGCAGACAGACAGACAGACAGACAGACAGACAGACAGACAGACAGACAGACAGACAGACAGACAGACAGACAGACAGACAGACAGACAGACAGACAGACAGACAGACAGACAGACAGACAGACAGACAGACAGACAGACAGACAGACAGACAGACAGACAGACAGACAGACAGACAGACAGACAGACAGACAGACAGGCTGAACACACACACACACACACACAAACACACACACACACTACATACACTTTGTCTTGTCCTGTCCAGTTCACTGCCAAGAAAAGGAGCTGAGTCAGGATCATTTAGGCTTGTTGGATTGGCTCAGTTCCAACACTAAAGGCCAGTTTATACTTGGTCTAATGACATGTCAGTAGACAATTAGTTAGAATGCGACATGTGTTGCTGGTCAAAATAACATTTAATTTATACTCCCCCTGTGGAATGCCTGTAGACCGTCGCTGCGACTGTCAGTTTCCTTGTCGCACAGACATGAAAAAAGTTTAAATCTCAGTGACTGTCCGTTGTCATGGTTATCGGACTGCCACAGCAACCAGACCAAATCCATCCTGACAATGATGCAGGAGTTCTACAGTATTCTCAGGTAGAATTACCTGCTTTTATTTTGTCACACTGTGGCAGTAAGCTATCTTCTGTCAGCTCGCCCATTACCTTGTAAATAATGATGTTGTTGTGGGTTTCTTTTCCTGTAATAATTAATAAAAAAAAGTAGCTAAAGTTAAGACGTTGTCAGCTTAGCTATACTTTGGTCATTATTTGAACTGGCCGAACCGAAACATTGTTTAGAAAATTGCTCTTAGTTGCCTGGCTTGCTAGGTTGACATTTACTGAACTCATCTTTAAATGGATGGGTTAATTGGTGTTAAAATAGAGAAAGTATGCTATTTGGAGCTACGGGCTGTTTTTGTATTTGTATTTATTAGGGATCCCCATTAGTTCCTGCCAAGGCAGCAGCTACCCTTCCTGGGGTTTATTATGGATCCCCATTAGTTCCTGCCAAGGCAGCAGCTACTCTTCCTGAGGTCCAAACACGTTAAAGCACTTACATTACTTATAAAACAAAAGATAAAACAGTACATCATATAACATTATTACACCACTACATATCTACAATACAACATGTATAATACCACCATACAACAATATTACTTATATATTATTATTATGCATATGCGTGCGTCTGTACCTTTGCGTGTGTCCACGCTGTTCCATAAGGTTTACAATCCAGGGTTACTCCAAGCAGTTCAGTCTCCTCAACTTGCTCAATTTCCACATTATTCGTTACGAGATGTAGCTGAGGTTTAGGGTTTAGTGAATGATTTGTCCCAAATCCAATGCTTTTAGTTTTGGAAATATTTAGGACCCCATTCTGAAACTAACTGCAGCTCTTTGTTAAGTGTTGCAGTCATTTCAGTTGCTGTAGTAGCTGACGTGTATAGTGTTGAGTCATCCGCATACATAGACACTCTGGCTTTACTCAAAGCCAGTGGCATGTCGTTAGTAAAGGTTGAAAAAAGTAAGGGGCCTAAACAGCTGCCCTGGGGAATTCCTGATTCTACCTGGATTATGTTGGAGAGGCTTCCATTAAAGAACACCCTCTGTGTTCTGTTAGACAAGTAAGTCTTTATCCGCAATATAGCAGGGCGGTGTAAACCCATAACACGTGTTTTTCCAGCAGCAGACTATGACCGATAATGTCAAAAGCCGCACTGAAGTCTAACAAAACAGCCCCCACAATCTTTTATCATCAATTTCTCTCAGCCAATCATCAGTCATTTATGTAAGTGCTTGTTGAATGTCCTTCCCTATAAGCGTGCTGAAAGTCTATTTGTCAATTTGTTTACTGTAAAATAGCATTGTATCTGGTCAAACACAATTTCTTCCAGAAGTTTACTAAGGGTTGGTAACAGGCTGGTTGGTAGGCTATTTGAGCCAGTAAAGGTGGCTTTACTATTCTTAGGTAGCGGAATGACTTTTGCTTCCCTCCAGGCCTGGGGGCACACACATTCTATTTGGCTTAAACTGAAAATATGGCAAATAGGAGTGGCAATATCGTCCGTTGTTATCCTCAGTAATTTTACATCCAGATTTTCAGACCCTTCAGACACTTCACTAAGAACTGACTGGATTGGATCAGTTCCAACACTAAGACACTTCACTAAGAACTCACTGCATTGGATCAGTTCCAACACTAAGACACTTCACTAAGAACTCACTGCATTGGATCAGTTCCAACACTAAGACACTTCACTAAGAACTCACTGCATTGGATCAGTTCCAACACTAAGACACTTCACTAAGAACTCACTGCATTGGATCAGTTCCAACACTAAGACACTTCACTAAGAACTCACTGGATTGGATCAGTTCCAACACTTAGACACCTGTCTAAGAAGTGGATTGGATCCATGTTTGCTGTGTACTGACATTAATAGAAAGGAGCTTTGCTATAAAAGTCAGAAATCAGGTTTAAAAAGTAGTTTGTTTATTACAAACCTAAGGGGAATTCTCACGGCTAAATGGGATCTAACTGGGAATCCCCTAAAACAGTGGCACAAATGTTGCCGTTATAAGTATAATCTGGTAGATGGATTGAATTGGCACATCATAGGAGTTTCCCAGGGTGATTTCCCCCCTGGAGACTTGATCTGTGATCTCACCATTCCATAGTAAAAATACACCCATGATACGTCCCAAACCTATTAGCTCAGGACACTGGTCAAAAGTAGTGCACTATATAGGACATAGGGTGCCATTTGGGACGAAGCCCACAAGATACAGTATGTCCCATTTAGAGATAGGGATCTTCCGTTGCCTGGCAACCCGAAACAGAGGGACAGAAAACCGACCAGCGCTCTAGATATCCCCAACCCAATATAGCCCCTGCCCAATCTGCCATGTGCCACTGCCAACAGTCGTATACTGTCTGCTAAATGACTAAAATGTTAAATGTAAATGTACACCATGTCTCTGAATAGTCCCAATGCTTTCTAGTTCTTTCTACAGAGAGTGATGTAGGCACCCAGAACCGATATTATGCGTGCATGCTGGTCTGGCCATGTTTAGTCTGTCACAACAGAGTATGTACACTCTTAGAAGAAAAGCTGCTGTCTAGATCCCAGGAGAACCCAGGAGAACCCAGGAGAACACAGGGGAACCCAGGAGAACCCAGGAGATCACAGGAGAACCCAGGAGATCCCAGGAGAACCCAGGAGAACCCAGGAGAACCAAGGAGATCCCAGGAGAACCCAGGGGAACCCAGGAGAACCCAGGAGATCCTAGGAGAACCCAGGAGAACCCAGGAGAACCCTTTGAGGAACCCTTTTTCTAACCCTTTTTCTACTACAGCAATTGCTTTGATTCTGTTATGAGTCATTATTTAATGTTTAAATCCTGTTGGTTTTATAGACACCAAAAGGTTCCTTCATGCAATGGGACACACATAGGCCTAACTAACCATAACCCACATATAGACAGGCCTACTGAATAAAAACGTCACCGCCGTAAATGTTGACAGATCTTTAAGAGGCTTCGGAGTGGATAAAAGCCTCTGCGGAATGACCACAGTAAAACCTCTTTAAGCCTCTGCAGAATGACCACAGTAAAACCTCTTTAAGCCTCTGCAGAATGACCACAGTAAAACCTCTTTAAGCCTCTGCAGAATGACCACAGTAAAACCTCTTTAAGCCTCTGCAGAATGACCACAGTAAAACCTCTTTAAGCCTCTGCAGAATGACCACAGTAAAACCTCTTTAAGCCTCTGCAGAATGACCACAGTAAAACCTCTTTAAGCCTCTGCAGAATGACCACAGTAAAACCTATTTAAGCCTCTGCAGAATGACCACAGTAAAACCTCTTTAAGCCTCTGCAGAATGACCACAGTAAAACCTCTTCAAGCCTCTGCAGAATGACCACAGTAAAACCTCTTTAAGCCTCTGCAGAATGACCACAGTAAAACCTCTTTAAGCCTCTGCAGAATGACCACAGTAAAACCTCTTTAAGCCTCTGCAGAATGACCACAGTAAAACCTCTTTAAGCCTCTGCAGAATGACCACAGTAAAACCTCTACTGTATTTCACAGTATTTCACTGTACTGTGTGCACCTGACCAATTAACTTTGATTTGATTTGATTTGATTTACTGTATCTCTTAAAGAGTCAGTCTGAATGTCTGACATTTTACAACCCTCCCCTCTCATTCTCCTTCAAAGTAGAGGCACGGACACAAAATCCTGGCAATAAGTCCTCCTGCTGACAGCTTCAGCTGGTATTAGGCTGGTAGAGGGATGAGAGGGTTGTGGCCCTGAGAGAGAGAGAGAGAGAGAGGGGAGAGAGGAGAGAGAGAGAGGGGGGGGGGAGTGGGAGAGAGAGAGGGGGGGAGGGAGAGGGAGAGGGAGAGGGAGAGGGAGAGGGAGAGGGAGAGGGAGAGGGAGAGGGAGAGGGAGAGGGAGAGGGAGAGGGAGAGGGAGAGGGAGAGGGAGAGGGAGAGAGACTATCTACTTGCTTTGTCAATGTTAACATATGTTTCCCATGCCAATAAAGCCCTTAAATTGAATTGAGAGAGGGAAGGGGAGCGAGAGAGATAGGGGCAGAGAGAGAGAGAGAGAGAGAGAGAGAGAGAGGGGGGGAGAGAGAGAGAGGGGGGGAGAGAGGGAGAGAGGGGGAGAGGGGGAGAGAGGGAGAGAGGGAGAGAGAGAGAGAGAGAGAGAGAGAGAGAGAGAGAGAGAGAGAGAGAGAGAGAGACACTTGAAATGTCTTTATTATTTTGGAACTTTTGTGAGTGTAATGTTTACTGTTAAATTTTTATTGTTTATTTCACTTTAGTTTATTATCTATTTCACTTGCTTTGGCAATGTAAACTTAAGTTTCCCATGGCAATAAAGCCCTTATATTGAAATCGAATTGAGAGAGCGAGAGAGGGAGGGAGGGAGGGAGGGATGGGGTGGGGCCTATGGAATGTGGACCGTGTGGGAGTTGGCTGAACCTAGAAGAGCGGCATGCTGGGAAATTTGGGACTGTCGGCCCAGCCAGCCAGCCTGCTATGTTGGCCGTGTAGAGTAGGGGAAGTGGGGAGAAAGAGGGAGTCAGAAAGAGAGAGGGGAGGGGAGGGGGAGAGAGAGAGACAGACAGACAGAGAAACAGGGAGCCAGAGCGAGAGAGAGAAAGAGAGTAGAAATGCCATGACATTTGACATTTGACACGGTGTGTGGGCGGAGGTGTTAGAGAGATGTGGGTGGCATGGTAGGGGTCATCAGTCTAAAACACCCCCTCGCTGCCGAGCAACCCACAAAACACACATATACACATGCCAGGGATGGTGAACTACCACACAAGACGAGAGCCACGGTATGTGAAAGGGAGATGGAGGGATGGGGAGAGAGAGAGAGAGAGAGAGAGAGAGAGAGAGAGAGAGAGAGAGAGAGAGAGAGAGAGAGAGAGAGAGAGAGAGAGAGAGAGAGAGACCAAAAACATAGAGACCCAGAAAACCTGTGCCTACGCCTTCACTATGGTGAATCACAACTGCATGGGAAAGTTTCACTGTGGCATAAACAAAACCATAAAATATTTTCTTTCAAACAAACATATGACGTGTGGTTATTTTCATGCCACAATACCCCAAAGCTTAAAGAACATGTTAAAAAATAAATCTATGACATAAGCCAGTATAACTCACATAGAACATCTTTATCTTAGCAGCAGTGACTTCATATGAGTCATCGGAGACACTTGAAACCCTACCCTCTTTAAGGAATACCTGGAATAGTATAAAGTAATCCTTGATAATCAGCTAATTTCAGTTGGTAGAGCATGGCGCTAGCAACGCCAGGGTTGTGGGTTCGATTCCCACGGGGGGCCAGTATGAAAAATGTATGCACTCACTAACTGTAAGTCGCTCTGGATAAGAGCGTCTGCTAAATGACTAAAAAAAATTAAACATTGTTGCACATGCTTCAAGGTTACCTGAACATTGTTACACATGATCTTTTCCATGCATTAAATTGAAAAAGGAAGATAGGAAATTAATATACAGTAGGAACTAAGTTAATATATTTTATGAATTGCAATTCACTCACTCACTCACTCACTCACTCACAAACTCCCTCTTTCAATCACTCACCATGGGGTGGAAAGAGTAATGAAATATCCTACTCCATTAGAAGTACAGTTACTTTAATATCCTACTCCATTAGAAGTACTGTTACTTTAATATCCTACTCCATTAGAAGTACAGTTACTTTAATATCCTACTCCATTAGAAGTACTGTTACTTTAATATCCTACTCCATTAGAAGTACTGTTACTTTAATATCCTACTCCATTAGAAGTACAGTTACTTTAATATCCTACTCCATTAGAAGTACTGTTACTTTAATATCCTACTCCATTAGAAGTACAGTTACTTTAATATCCTACTCCATTAGAAGTACTGTTACTTTAATATCCTACTCCATTAGAAGTACAGTTACTTTAATATCCTACTCCATTAGAAGTACTGTTACTTTAATATCCTACTCCATTAGAAGTACAGTTACTTTAATATCCTACTCCATTAGAAGTACTGTTACTTTAATATCCTACTCCATTAGAAGTACAGTTACTTTAATATCCTACTCCATTAGAAGTACTGTTACTTTAATATCCTACTCCATTAGAAGTACAGTTACTTTAATATCCTACTATATTAGAAGTACTGTTACTTTAATATCCTACTCCATTAGAAGTACTGTTACTTTAATATCCTACTCCATTAGAAGTACTGTTACTTTAATATCCTACTCCATTAGAAGTACAGTAACTTTAATATCCTACTCCATTAGAAGTACTGTTACTTTAATATCCTACTCCATTAGAAGTACAGTTACTTTAATATCCTACTCCATTAGAAGTACTGTTACTTTAATATCCTACTCCATTAGAAGTACAGTTACTTTAATATCCTACTCCATTAGAAGTACTGTTACTTTAATATCCTACTCCATTAGAAGTACAGTTACTTTAATTACATTTTACTAAAGTATAAGTAAAATGATGGACTTTGAAAAATACTCAAAAAAGTACAAGTACTCGGAAAAGCTACTCAATTACATTAGCGGAAGTATTTGTAACTACAGTAGCGAGAGTAGTTGGAGTAGAGTAGTTGGACTAGAGTAGTTGTAGTATAGTAGTTGGAATAGAGTAGAGTAGTTGGAGTATAGTAGTTGGAATAGAGTAGAGTAGTTGGAGTATAGTAGTTGGAATAGATGGAGTAGAGTAGTTGGATTAGAGTGGAGTAGAGTAGTTGGAGTAGAGTAGAATAGAGTAGTTGAAGTACAGTAGTTGGAGTAGAGTAGAGTAGTTGGAGTAGAGTAGAGTAGTTGGAGCAGAGTAGTTGGAGTAGAGTAGAGTAGTTGGAGTATAGTAGTTGGAGTAGAGTAGTTGGAGTAGAGTAGTTGGAGTAGAGTAGAGTAGTTGGAGTAGAGTAGTTGGAGTAGAGTAGAATAGAGTAGTTGAAGTACAGTAGTTGGAGTAGAGTAGAGTAGTTGGAGCAGAGTAGTTGTAGAGTAGTTGGAGTAGAGTAGTTGGAGTAGAGTAGTTGGAGTAGAGTAGAGTAGTTGGAGTAGAGTAGAGTAGTTGGATTAGAGTGGAGTAGAGTAGTTGGAGTAGAGTAGAATAGAGTAGTTGAAGTACAGTAGTTGGAGTAGAGTAGAGTAGTTGGAGTATAGTAGTTGGAGTAGAGTAGTTGGAGTAGAGTAGTTGGAGTAGAGTAGTTGGAGTAGAGTAGTTGGAGTAGAGTAGAATAGAGTAGTTGAAGTACAGTAGTTGGAGTAGAGTAGAGTAGTTGGAGCAGAGTAGTTGGAGTAGAGTAGTTGGAGTAGAGTAGTTGGAGTAGAGTAGAGTAGTTGGAGTAGAGTAGTTGGAGTAGAGTAGAATAGAGTAGTTGAAGTACAGTAGTTGGAGTAGAGTAGAGTAGTTGGAGCAGAGTAGTTGGAGTAGAGTAGTTGGAGTAGAGTAGTTGGAGTAGAGTAGTTGGAGTAGAGTAGTTGGAATAGAGTAGAGTAGTTGGAGTAGAGTAGTTGGAGTAGAGTAGAATAGAGTAGTTGAAGTACAGTAGTTGGAGTAGAGTAGAGTAGTTGGAGTAGAGTAGTTGGAGTAGAGTAGTTGGAGTAGAGTAGTTGGAGTAGAGTAGAGTAGTTGGAGTAGAGTAGTTGGAGTAGAGTAGAATAGAGTAGTTGAAGTACAGTAGTTGGAGTAGAGTAGAGTAGTTGGAGCAGAGTAGTTGGAGTAGAGTAATTGGAGTAGAGTAGTTGGAGTAGAGTAGTTGGAGTAGAGTAGTTGGAGTAGAGTAGAATAGAGTAGTTGAAGTACAGTAGTTGGAGTAGAGTAGAGTAGTTGGAGAAGAGTAGTTGGAGTAGAGTAGTTGGAGTAGAGTAGTTGGAGTAGAGTAGAGTAGTTGGAGTAGAGTAGTTGGAGTAGATTAGTTGGAGTAGAGTAGTTGGAGTAGAGTAGAGTAGTTGGAGTAGAGTAGTTGGAGTAGAGTAGTTGGAGTAGAGTAGAGTAGTTGGAGTAGAGTAGTTGGAGTAGAGTAGTTGGAGTAGAGTAGAGTAGTTGGAGTAGAGTAGTTGGATAGAGTCGTTGGACTAGAGTAGTTGTAGTAGAGTAGTTGGAGAGAGTAGAGTAGTTGGAGTATAGTAGTTGGAGTATAGTAGTTGGAAAAGATGGAGTAGAGTAGTTGGATTAGAGTGGAGTAGAGTAGTTGGAGTACAGTAGTTGGAGTAGAGTAGAGTAGTTGGAGTAGAGTAGTTGGACTAGAGTAGAGTAGTTGGAGTAGAGTAGTTGGAGTAGAGTAGTTGTAGTAGAGTAGAGTAGTTGGAGTAGAGTAGTTGGAGTAGAGTAGAGTAGTTGGAGTAGAGTAGAGTAGTTGGAGTAGAGTAGAGTAGTTGGAGTAGAGTAGTTGTAGTAGAGTAGAGTAGTTGGAGTAGAGTAGTTGGAGTAGAGTAGTTGGAGTAGAGTAGAGTAGTTGGAATAGAGTAGTTGGAGTAGAGTAGAGTAGTTGGAGTAGAGTAGAGTAGTTGGAGTAGAGTAGTTGGAGTAGAGTAGTTGGAGTAGAGTAGTTGGAGTAGAGTAGAGTAGTTGGAGTAGAGTAGAGTAGTTGGAGTAGAGTAGTTGGAGTAGAGTAGAGTAGTTGGAGTAGAGTAGAGTAGTTGGAGTAGAGTAGTTGGAGTAGAGTAGAGTAGTTGGAGTAGAGTAGAGTAGTTGGAGTAGAGTAGTTGGAGTAGAGTAGTTGGAGTAGAGTAGAGTAGTTGGAGTAGAGTAGTTGCTTCTACATCTGTATTGCTTGCTGTTTGCAAAATTTTAGTGTATTCAAGGTTTGTAATTTCCACTTTAAAATGTCAGACTTGATATGCCCTTACGAAAAATGTATCAACCCCCACAAGAAATATCCATTAATTATAATTATTCACATTTTCTGTTTTGCAGGATTATTTTCCTGCTGTAGCAAACTGCCTCAAATGTAGATCTTACATTTGTAGACGAACGATAATGCAGTACAGACAAGCGGACACTAGGTGTCACTGCAGCCATGCCAATTATATAAACAACCACGTAGCCCCACATCCTAGTCTACATGGCATCGGGTGGTAGGAAGAGAGAGCACATCGACCACATTGAAAACTTCACGTTTTTCTGTCTCTTTGTGTTCTTCAGTTAGCCAAATGAAATTTTTCGTAGCCACTTTCACTAAGTTGGCCCTTGGAGTGGGTGGGTATGTGAGGTGGCTCTGTTAAATTTGAATATGATTTAAAGATGTCCCTCAGCCTCAGGTGAGGGGTGCTCAGTTGGGGTCCATAAGTAAAGTTTACCACTCTGGATATAATAGGTACCGTCTTTGAATCACATGAAAGTCAAGCAAAAGTCAAGCAGTATCAATATCAGCACAGGTTTCTAATTAACTACCAACCCTAACCTAAAAGTGGTTCGAGAATCAATTTCTCTATCCAAATCAGGACAGAAGAAGAAGAACCAATATTGAACATCAATGGTAAAGACTGTAGACCTTTCCCTTGCCCTGTTCTCTGATAGAAGTCATCTGACACAGTCAGCGGGGGTAGCTCTCATTACCGTTGGTCCACTGCGCTCTCTTGTCCGCTGCAAAGTGCAAACAGCTTTGAAAAATCCATAGGGTCCTTTGGTGACGTCATTGCGGGTCCCCACCAATGACTGTATAATATGAAGGTCCCCACCACCACAGACAGACCGAGAGATTCCCGCTCCAAATCCGCTCCAGAATTTCCAGGGTTTGGATTTCCGTGTGTCGTATGTGTGTTTGGTTTTGCCTCCCTTTTTTTAGCTCAAACCCAGTTATTGCACTTTAGCCAAGGTTTAGCCAAGGTTTGGTTCCGGTGAATCCAGCGGGGTATAGGTCTGCTCGTAGCTCGGCGAAGAAACATGGGGATTTAATTAGATATCCAAAGAGACGGGTTATTGGATCGTGTTGGTGCATCATACAATAGTTGTATTTTAGGTGTTGTCTGTCTAAAATGAAGCACCCGAAGCTATGGAGAGCGTTGCTTTTCATGACGGTGTTGTACCAGTTCGGGATGTCAAGCAGATACGGTAAGATGATGGTGGAGTATCGGGAACATGGAGTTTTAGTGGAGGGAGAGATGGAAGAGAAGAGGCGGCAGGAGAGGGAAACTTCACTAGGAGGTAGCTAGTGAAGTAGTGTTTGGAATGAGGTCCGCAGATTAGAGAAATTGATGATTCACAAGTATTTTCTGTTTACCTTAAAGATCTGCAAGGTGTGAATGGCATTACATTTCATCAAAGTAATGAAATAAATCGGATAGGGAAGAGATATTGAGAAAATATGTTTTTAAATAGCTTTTGTGTAGGTTTTTGTAACTTAAATTAACAGCTACACGTTTAATTGATTTACTAAAATACATAAGGTAGCTGTAAAATCCTTTTGCCCTAAGTACTTTATTTGTAGACGGTTTTAGTTTGACTAGGCGAGCATGTCATATTTTTCAGGTGACAAGGACAAGTCTTAGAAAGTAAAAATCGTCTTCTATTGGCATTATGAAATAAAAGCTTTATAGCTTTTAGACCTATTGCAGTATAGGTTTTCTACTTGCATGAGGTTTATGCGTTTCAGGAGGACGGGGAGAGACTTTTTGATGCGTTTCAGGACCACGGAGAGCGACTAGGCTCAGCGCTGCTTGCCTTGCCTGTTGAAATGATACTCTCCGTCTCTTCTCGGCAAACCTTGGTCTCCACTCCCCTGTTTTCACCCCTCTCCTCACCTACTCCTCCTCTCCTCCACCCGCGTCACACCATTTAGTTACCCAATGAGCATTATTCTGACTCCTAGGCATCATAATGCTAGTTCCCTGGTAACAGAGGAGCACGGCTTGATCACAGCCAGTTACCATGGCTACCTGGCGTTCTAAAGGTGAAGGATCAGGGATCTAGTTATTTGTGCAATGTTATTCATCAGAACGATCTCTGTTTGACTCCAACGTGCATTAACGTGTCGCTAATCATCTCCCTGTTTCTCTGTTACGTGGTGGAAGATGCTGTCTCCTGTAAGCACTTTCCATTGGCTTGGCCCTACAGGGCTAATTATAATATCCATTCATCCCGTGTGTTTCTTTTGTACACTGATGTGCATCTAGCATTATGTGAATGTGGATAAATGCAAAGAGTAAAACAAAAGTGTGGATCTCCGATCTCCCTCTTAGAAGCATTCTCTGAACATTTTAAATAAGTACAGAAAAGGTATACCCTGAATTCACAGGGAACAAACACCCTGAATGCACAGGCTTTAGCTGGGTACATGATGTAGGAGACCAGGAGGCTTTAGCTGGGTACATGATGTATGGGACCAGGAGGCTTTAGCTGGGTACATGATGTATGGGACCAGGAGGCTTTAGCTGGGTACATGATGTATGGGATCAGGAGGCTTTAGCTGGGTACATGATGTAGGCGGACACACTGAACGCTTTGGTTCCACTCTGGGGAAATAAGGGCAATTCCAGTTGTACATTTTGTTACCAAAGGCCGGGTTATGTGTTCGGTTATGCGTTGAACCTGCACTCCAGACATGTTCAATAAAATCGCTCAAAATATTTGAAAGATGTCAGGTCTGCTGGGAGGATTCATGTATTTGTGTTTCTGACACTGTGGATGTGTTTCTGACGCTGTGGATGTGTGTGTTTGCTATCTGTCTGTGTGTATAATAGCTAAAGGCTAATAGTCATGGAAGAGATCAGTCCAGTCTGTCCAGGCAGCTGTCAGAAGCTGTCAATACTGGGGTCAGTGAGACCATTATCCCCGGGACCACCCTCTGTGAGAGCATTATCCCCGGGACCACCCTCTGTGAGAGCATTATCCCCGGGACCACCCTCTGTGAGAGCATTATCCCCGGGACCACCCTCTGTGAGAGCATTATCCCCGGGACCACCCTCTATGAGAGCATTATCTCTCTCCTCCACTAGTTTCAGTTTATAATCAATACTGGGGTCAGTGAGAGCATTATCTCTCTCCTCCACTAGTTTCAGTTCACAATCAATACTTTGGTCTGTGAGAGCATTATCTCTCTCCTCCACTAGTTTCAGTTCATAATCAATACTTTGGTCTGTGAGAGCATTATCTCTCTCCTCCACTAGTTTCAGTTCATAATCAATACTTTGGTCTGTGAGAGCATTATCTCTCTCCTCCACTAGTTTCAGTTCATAATCAATACTTTGGTCTGTGAGAGCATTATCTCTCTCCTCCACTAGTTTCAGTTCATAATCAATACTTTGGTCTGTGAGAGCATTATCTCTCTCCTCCACAGGTTTCAGTTTATAATCAATACTTTGGTCTGTGAGAGCATTATCCCATCCACTGGTTTCAGTTCTTAATCAATCACTCCATCCCACGCCACAGTTCACTACTGTCATTTACTGAGGTATCATTGACAAGCTCTGTGTTATATTCCTCATTACATTTGACACCTGAAACCAGACCAAGCACTCAACAACAAGAATGACATATGACCATTCCCCCTGCTGTTACTGTAGAAAGGAGATGGCATCCAGGCAGAACAGAACTGCTGCTGCACCCCACCTCCAGTTCAGAATATACTCTGAGCCCCACCTCACCCCACCTCCAGAAGGACAGTTCAGGCTTTACTCTGAGCCCCACCTCACCCCACCTCCAGAAGGCCAGTTCAGGCTTTACTCTGAGCCCCACCTCACCCCACCTCCAGAAGGCCAGTTCAGGCTTTACTCTGAGCCCCACCTCACCCCACCTCCAGAAGGCCAGTTCAGGCTTTACTTTGAGCCCCACCTCACCCCACCTCCAGAAGGCCAGTTCAGGCTTTACTCTGAGCCCCACCTCACCCCACCTCCAGAAGGCCAGTTCAGGCTTTACTCTGAGCCCCACCTCACCCCACCTCCAGAAGGCCAGTTCAGGCTTTACTCTGAGCCCCACCTCACCCCACCTCCAGAAGGCCAGTTCAGGCTTTACTCTGAGCCCCACCTCACCCCACCTCCAAAATGCCAGTTCAGGCTTTACTCTGAGCCCCACCTCACCCCACCTCCAGAAGGCCAGTTCAGGCTTTACTTTGAGCCCCACCTCACCCCACCTCCAGAAGGCCAGTTCAGGCTTTACTCTGAGCCCCACCTCACCCCACCTCCAGAAGGCCAGTTCAGGCTTTACTCTGAGCCCCACCTCACCCCACCTCCAGAAGGCCAGTTCAGGCTTTACTCTGAGCCCCACCTCACCCCACCTCCAGAAGGCCAGTTCAGGCTTTACTCTGAGCCCCACCTCACCCCACCTCCAGAAGGCCAGTTCAGGCTTTACTCTGAGCCCCACCTCACCCCACCTCCAGAAGGCCAGTTCAGGCTTTACTCTGAGCCCCACCTCACCCCACCTCCAGAAGGCCAGTTCAGGCTTTACTCTGAGCTGTGTTTTATAGCCCCAGTGTTTTTTCAGTGTTTTTCCTCCTGTGTTCATTTGGCAGTAGACCCTGACTAACCAGCCCTGCAAACACACACATACACACACACACACACACACACACACACACACACACACACACCCTCTATGGTCTGTTTGACCAGCTGTGGCCAATACAGAGAACTAGATCTGGGCCTCCACCTCCCTCCACCTCCCTCCACCTCCTTCCACCTCCCTCCACCTCCCTCCACCTCCCTCCACCTCCTTCCACCTCCCTCCACCTCCCTCCACCTCCCACCACCTCCACCTCCCTCCACCTCCCTCCACCACCTCCACCTCCCTCCACCTCCCTCCACCACCTCCACCTCCCTCCACCTCCCTCCACCTCCCACCACCTCCACCTCCCTCCACCTCCCTCCACCTCCCACCACCTCCACCTCCCTCCACCTCCCTCCACCTCCCTCAACCTCCCACCACCTCCACCTCCACCTCCCTCCACCTCCCTCCACCACCTCCACCTCCCTCCACCTCCCTCCAACTCCCACCACCTCCACCTCCCACCACCTCCCTCCACCTCCCACCACCTCCACCTCCCTCCACCTCTATCTCCCTCCACCTGTGACCGTGTGACATGTTCTCTTTGTCTTCCGCAGCATTTTGGATCTGGGTTGCTGAGATTACTTATTGCTCATGCTTGATGAGTGTGTGATGTGCTTCCTGCTAACATTAGCAGAGCAGGTATAACCTAGTCTCTTCAGAGTATACTGTAACACGTTTCAATCAGTTACTGATTTTAACAGAGCTGCTATTAATCCCTCTATCACTCTCTCTCTCTGTCTCTCTCTCTTCTCTCTCTCTTTCTCTCTCTTCTCTCTCTCTCTCTCTCTCTCTCTCTCTCTCTCTCTCTCTCTCTCTCTCTGTCTCTGTCTCTGTCTCTGTCTCTCTCTCTCTCTCTCTCTCTCTCTCTCTCTCTCTCTCTCTCTCTCTCTCTCTGTCTCTCTCTCTCTCTCTCTCTCTCTCTCTCTCTCTCTCGCTCTCTCTCCTCTCTCGCTCTCTCTCTCTCTCTCTCTCTCTCTCTCAATTCAATTTCAATTTAAGGGCTTAATGGCATGGGAAACGTGTGTTAACATTGCCAAAGCAAGTGAAGTAGATAGTAAACAAAAGTGAAATAAACAATAAATATTAACAGTAAACATTACACTCAGAAGTTTCAAAAGAATAAAGACATTTCAAATGTCATATTATGTATATATACAGTGTTGTAACGATGTGCAAATAGTTAAAGTACAAATGGAAAATAATAAACATAAATATGGTTATATTTACAATGGTGTTTGTTCTTCACTGGTTGCCCTTTTCTTGTGGCAACAGGTCACAAATCTTGCAGCTGTGATGGCACACTGTGGTTTTTCACCCAGTAGATAAGGGAGTTGATCAAAATTGGGTTTGTTTTCGAATTCTTTGTGGATCGCTGTAATCTGAGGGAAATATGTGTCTCTAATATGGTCATACATTTGGCAGGAGGTTAGGAAGTGCAGCTCAGTTCCACCTCATTTGTGGGCAGTGTGCACATAGCCTGTCTTCTCTTGAGAGCCAGGTCTGCCTATGGCGGCCTTTCTCAATAGCAAGGCTATGCTCACTGAGTCTGTACATAGTCAAAGCTTTCCTTAAGTTTGGGTCAGTCACAGTGGTCAGGTATTCTGCCACTGTGTACTCTCTGTTTAGGGCCAAATAGCATTCTAGTTTGCTCTGTTTTTTGTTTGTTCTTTTCAATGTGTCAAGTAATTCTCTTTTTGTTTTCTCATGATTTGGTTGGGTCTAATTGTGTTGTTGTTGTTGTTGTTGTTGTCCTGGGGCTGTGTGGGTCTGTTTGTGTTTGTGAACAGAGGCCCAGGACAAGCTTACTTAGGGGACTCTTTCTCCAAGTTCATCTCTCTGTAGGTGATGGCTTTGTTATGGAAGGTTTGTGAATCGCTTCCTTTTAAGTGGTTATAGAATTTAACGGCTCTTTTCTGGATTTTGATAATTAGCGGGTATTGGCCTAATTCTGCTCTGCATGCATTATTGGTGTTTTACGTTGTACACGGAGGATGTTTTTGCAGAATTCTGCATGCAGAGTCTCAATTTGGTGTTTGTCCCATTTTGTGAATTCTTGGATGGTGAGCGGACCCCAGACATCAGAACCATAAAGGGCAACGGGTTCTATAACTGATTCAAGTATTTTTAGCCAGATCCTAATTGGTATGTCAAATTGTATGTTCCTTTTAATGGCATAGAAGGCCCTTCTTGCCTTGTCTCTCAGATCGTTCACAGCTTTGTGGAAGTTACCTGTGGCGCTGATGTTTAGGCCGAGGTATGTATAGTTTTTTGTGTGCTCTAGGGCAACGGTGTCTAGATGGAATTTGTATTTGTGGTCCTGGCAACTGGACCTTTTTTGGAACACCATTATTTTTGTCTTACTGAGATTTACTGTCAGGGCCCAGGTCTGACAGAATCTGTGCAGAAGATCTAGGTGCTGCTGTAGGCCCTCCTTGGTTGGTGACAGAAGCACCAGATAATCAGCAAACAGAAGACATTTGACTTCAGATTCTAGGAGGGTGAGGCCGGGTGCTGCAGACTGTTCTAGTGCCCTCGCCAATTCGTTGATATATATGTTGAAGAGGGTGGGGCTTAAACTGCATCCCTGTCTCACCCCACGGCCCTGTGGAAAGAAATGTGTGTGTTTTTTGCCAATTTTAACCGCACACTTGTTGTTTGTGTATATGGATTTTATAATGTCGTATGTTTTTCCCCCAACCCCACTTTCCATCAATTTGTATAGCAGACCCTCATGCCAAATTGAGTCAAAAGCTTTTTTGAAATCAACAAAGCATGAGAAGACTTTGCCTTTGTTTTGGTTTGTTTGTTTGTCAATTAGGGGGTGCAGGGTGAATACGTTGGTCTGTCGTACGGTAATTTGGTAAAAAGCCAATTTGACATTTGCTCAGTACATTGTTTTCACTGAGGAAATGAACTAGTCTGCTGTTAATTATCATGCTAATGATAATGATAATGTTAATAATAAAAATAATAAAAAATAATACAAAATGCAGAGGATTTTCCCAAGGTTGCTGTTGACGCATATCTCACGGTAGTTATTGGGGTCAAATTTGTCTCCACTTTTGTGGATTGGGGTGATCAGTCCTTGGTTCCAAATATTGGGGAAGATGCCAGAGCTAAGGATGATGTTAAAGAGTTTAAGTATAGCTAATTGAAATTTGTGGTCTGTATATTTTATCATTTCATTGAGGATACCATCAACACCACAGGACTTTTTGGGTTGGAGGGTTTGTATTTTGTCCTGTAGTTCATTCAATGTAATTGGAGAATCCAGTGGGTTCTGGTAGTCTTTAATAGTAAGATTTGCATTTGATCATGTATATTTTTTTGCTGTTTGTTCTCTGTTATAGGGCCAAAAAGATTGGAGAAGTGGTTTACCCATACATCTCCATTTTGGATAGATAGCTCTTCGTGTTTTTGTTTGTTTAGTGTTTTCCAATTTTCCCAGAAGTGGTTAGAGTCTATGGATTCTTCAATTACATTGAGCTGATTTCTGACATGCTGTTCCTTCTTTTTCCGTAGTGTATTTCTGTATTGTTTTAGTGATTCACCATAGTGAAGGCGTAGGGTCAGGTTTTCTGGGTCTCTATGTTTTTGGTTGGATAGGTTTCTCAATTTCTTTCTTCGGTTTTTTCATTCTTCATCAAACCATTTATCACTGTTATTACTTTTCTTTGGTTTTCTGTTAGACATTTTTAGATTTGATAGGGAAGCTGAGAGGTCAAATATACTGTTTAGGTTTTCTACTGCCAAGTTTACACCTTCACTATTACAGTGGAACGTTTTGTCCAGGAAGTTGTCTAGAATGGATTGAATTTGTTGTTTCCTAATTGTTTTTTGGTAGGTTTCAACACTACTTTCCTTCCATCTATAGCATTTCTTAATATTATTCAGTTCCTTTGGCTTTGATGCCTCATGATTGAGTATTGCTCTGTTCAAGTAGACTGTGATTTTGCTGTGGTCTGATAGGGGTGTCAGTGGGCTGACTGTGAACGCTCTGAGAGACTCTGGGTTGAGGTCAGTGATAAAGTAGTCTACAGTACTACAGCCAAGAGATGAGCTATAGGTGTACCTACCATAGGAGTCCCCTCGAAGCCTACCATTGACTATGCACATACCCAGTGTGCGACAGAGCTGCAGGAGTCGTGACCCGTTTTTGTTGGTTATGTTGTCGTAGTTGTGCCTAGGGGGGCATATGGGGGAGGGAATGCTGTCACCTCCAGGTAGGTCTTTGTCCCCCTGTGTGCTGAGGGTGTCAGGTTCTTGTCCAGTTCTAGCATTTAGGTCGCCACAGACTAGTACTTGTCCCTGGGTCTGGAAATGATTGATTTCCCCCTCCAGGATGGAGCAGCTGTCTTCATTAAAGTATGTGGATTCTAGAGGGGGAATATAGGTAGCACACAGGAGGACATTTTTCTCAGTTGAGATAATTTCCTTTTGAATTTCTAACCAAATGTAAAATGTTCCTGTTTTGATTAATTTAATAGAGTGAGTTAGGTCTGCTCTATACCAAATTAGCATACCCCCTGAGTCCCTTCCCTGTTTCACACCTGGTAGTTTGGTGGATGGGACTACCAGCTCTCTGTAACCTAGAGGGCAACCAGTGGGTCCGTCTCCTCTATACCATGTTTCTTGTAGGATGACAATGTCTGTATTTCCGATTTCTTTGGTGAAGTCCAGATTCCTGCTCTTTAGGCCAAAGGCAGATGACCTCAGGCCTTGGATATTCCAGGATGAAATAGTGAAGGCTTTGTGTTCCATAAAGTGTCTAATGTTGTTGGTTGTGTGGTTTGGCCTCAGGCCAGTAATTGTGAGCAGAGCCTGCTGAGCATCTGGTACATGCCATTGGCTTGGGCTAGTGTAAGAGTGGGTGTTGGGCCTGTTTGCCTGCTCACGGCCTGGGCGTATGTGTAACTTTCATGTTGAGGCCCTCTTTTTGGGAGTGGGGGGCTTGGGGTGGGTAGGAGGGGCATAGGTCTGATCTGAGGGGGCCTAAATGGGGTGTGGGCATGGTTGACTTGGGGGGGAGTTAATTGGTGGGGGTGTAGATGTGGTTGATGGTGCTGTGGTCTGGATGTAGGTCCTCTCTGCGGGGGTCCTCTATGTGTAGGTCCTGGGGGGGTCCCGCAGGTCTGGGAGAGTGTCTCGCTGGTCTGGGCGGGGTGTCTGTTGATCTGTTGCTCCTGTGTGAGGTGTTGGGTCTGCGGTTGAGGGCGATATCCTTTAGGGTCCGGGCGAAGGTGGGCACTGCTGCCTTGTATAGGTGGACCTAGTCATAAAGGCTGTTCACGTCCAGGGTGGAGTGGTGGGCCAGGTAGACATTTGGTTTTGATGCACAGTCACGGGAAATACTTGCGTTTACCCGCTGTATGGTAGCAGGGTTGAAGTCTTTTCGTGGTAGCAGGGTTGAGATAACCACTTGTGCGTTGGGGAAAGTAGAAGAAGCTTTTTCTATCACTCCCTTGAGTGCTGTGGCCACCCTTTCCTGCTGTGTTCTCAGGTTGTTTGTGCCTGTGTGTATTATTATGTGGCTGGGTGATCCTAGTCGGTCCTCAGACAGAAGGTCTAGGGCGCGCTGGGTGTTTGGACACCAGAGTTTAGACACTGTGTGTTTTGGAAAAAGTTTATTTTCTTGTATGTATTTCCCGTTTGAGTCCATAAGGAGTACAATCTGTGGCTTGTGTATGTCCTCAGTGGGTGTGGGGGGGTCGTCATGAGGGCTATCAGGGTGTCTGACTGGGGGGTTGCTCAGAGGGGTTGGGATCCCCTGGGCTTGGGGTTCTTCATTTGTTTTTCTGTGTGTGATGTCGAGGCTATGGTCAGGGTCTAGGGTGTACTGTTCTGCTGCGGTGTCGAGACTTTGGCCAGGATCTGAGGTGGGCTGTTCTGCTGGCTTCTCTGCGGGGGTGGCCAGCTCTCTAATGGGTTGTTCTATGTCACCCGTCATCGTTCTCACCTTCTCCTCCAGCACTCTGATCCTCTCCTCTAGTGCTCTGTTCTTCTCCTGCTCCTGCTCTTTCTCCTGTTGATGTTGTCTCACCACAGTCCAGAGGGCAGACATGTCTCTCTCTACCTGCAGCTCTCCAGGTCTAGTTAAGGGGGTGTTGTTGTGCGTGACTGTTGTCTGGGTCTGTGCTGACTGGAGTGTGTTCACCTGCTGTTCCAGCTCCACCTGCCTTACCTCCAGCTGGGTGAATTTATCCTTCATTTCAATGAGGGAGTAGTACTCTGTGCTGGGAAGTTGACTTTCTGCTTGGGGTTGCTCTGTGGGGTTATTTAATGAAGAGGTCTGGTCTGACCCGCTCGGGGTAGGGGTATCTTTCTCAAGGGAGAGCTTCTCCTGCTGAGCTATTTCTTTGATTAGGTGAAAGTCCAGCTGGAACTGTTTGGTG